>NW_008794665.1:3391341-3405938 GCF_000699145.1 Aptenodytes forsteri
TCACCAGCCTCGTTGCCCTTCTCTGGACACGCTCTAACACCTCGACGTCCTTCTTGTAGTGAGGGGCCCAAAACTGAACACAGTATTCGAGGTGCGGCCTCACCAGTGCCGAGTACAGGGGCACAATCACTTCCCTACTCCTGCTGGCCACACTATTTCTGATACAGGCCAGGATGCCATTGGCCTTCTTGGCCACCTGGGCACACTGCCGGCTCACGTTCAGCCGGCTGTCGACCAGCACCCCCAGGTCCTTCTCTGCCAGGCAGCTTTCCAGCCACTCTTCCCCAAGCCTGTAGCGTTGCAAGAAATCTCACAGGAACAAAGCAGAACAATATGTCACAAGTCATTCACTACCCAGGCTCAGTTCCAGATAACTCAGGTCCATGAACTATCAATAGAGTCCTAAAGCCACCAAGCAATATTCTGTGCAGGGTGGATTTTATTCTCATTGCATATATGCCACTGAGCATAAAGTTGAGTGCGTACCCAGGAGAAAAAGAGCAAGGAGAGAGAGAGAAAGCAGATTTGCTGTTCTCACTTAAGGCCATCATCCCAGAAGGATGGCTAGTCCTGGATCCCAAGCTGTGCTCCCAGAACTGTTTCCACACTACTTCGCACGAACTGCATCATCTGCATAAAGGATACATACATTTCACCTACAGCCACTTGGCAGGGCCTTTTGGTGACAATACATTGGAATTTATCTAAACGAGGGCTTCAGTAACTGAATTCAGTTTCTTGCCAGATCAAGCACTTCATCTCGCTGTACTTCAAATCCCCATCAATAAAGTGGAAAGACTATCGCTTCCTTACCTCGCAAGCATGTAGTAGGATAAATATATGTATTATGATATGCTCAGTGATACTGATAATGAAGCATAAAAGACAGACGGCCTGACCAAGAGATAACTGAAATCAATGGAAGGATTCCCTCCGTATTAATTGGGCTTTGGCTGTAGTCCTCATTTAAAGGGAACAAGGTGCACGGGGATTTCTCCGTCCCTAAGCTGGAGGTATAGAACAATTCTCTGAATCCCATAGGACCTATTTCTCAATCAAGTGTGGTAAGAAAAGAATCTCTGCGTGAGACACTACCACAAAAAAAAAAAAAAAGACATGAAATCCTGTGCATGTTTATGTATGTGTGTCAGGGGAAATAATATTAAATTCAAGGGGAAAAATAGAATTAGATATCAAAAACAGGATTAAACCATAAAAATCTATCCACTATGGAGAATCCAGTTTGTAAGATAATCTTTTCTATAAAAGGCAGAATATTAAAGTAAATAACTCAGAAAAGCCCAGGTGAATCTGAGCTTTCAGTAACCAGCCAGATGGAGAATGCAATATAGGCAAGAGCACTGCATGCCACACCTCATATATCTAAGAAAAAAAAAGCTATTCCTGGGGAACGTTATTGCTCTTCATGGTTTTCTCAATTATTTCTTCGTTCTGCTCCTCCCCATGTGCATCAACACCACTATTAGTAAAGTCAGCCATTAACACTGAAAAGTATGATTTTGTCGCAGCACTAATCTTAAGTTTCCTGCACTCTGCCATGACATGGAGAGGCCCCAGCTCTTCGCTCCGACTCCCTGCCATGCTGCGATCTGTAAATACATTTCTTGGACCAGAGCAAGGAAGCCAGCTGAAAGGTACACGTCAATCTTAATACGCTTTTCAATCTTCATTTCGTCCAAACAGAGAGGGCTGTTATTTTGTCCTTTTCCAGGGGAGTCTACGCAGAAAGGCTAGAAATGCTGACAGACTCTTTAAGGGAAAAGTCGGTGCTCATGACAGTCTGCAACCAGTAACACCACGGTCCTGCCCCATCTCCACATAACCCTTCCTGCCTCCACCCAACCATCACACTACAAATTTACCAACAGAAATCACCCGCATTTCTGAAAATCCAACACAGTGCATACTCCAAAAAATGAGCTCCATGTATTTAACTTTCAAAAAATAGACCCTTGCTTTCCTGTGTCTTAGTTAGTCTTCTAGGAAAGAGCACAAGTAGCCAGGTTTTGGGGGGTACTAAGATATGCCATAGTATGCTGCCAGTCCTCATAAATACTAAACAGTAAGCAAGGGATTACAGCTACTAAACTGCTGTGTTATTTCAGAAAGGTATTTATTCTATTTTATTTAAATTCTCTTTGCTGTATTTTATTTATTTATAATGAAAATAAAACCCTTTGTGGTAAACTGAGGTTCTGAGGCTTAATTAAACCTACAGGCTGCAGGAACACAGAAGAAAACTGTTCTTAATTGCAAAGCACAGAGAAGATAATGCAAGAGGAATCACAACTCCACAGTACAAACTATCTAAAACCCAATTAAAAGCAGACATAGGCCAAGCTAAGCAGGGAAATGGTACCCCAGGAAAAAAAAAAAGGCATATTATATTTAAATGAACTTTGTTTTCTAAATACCCATGGAGATCTAGATTTGGTATCTAAATGTCTTTGAAGATCACAGTCATAGCTATCTCCAGCCAGCTTGCATCCACCCTTCTCCAAAAAGCCCCACTAGAATCAGTGGCTTAATTCTGGATCTCCTTCCGCCTTGTGTTAATTATTTACATGTGTAGAATTAGTGTGAGCTGATCTTGAGCTTCACAGCGCAAGTGCCAGCAGAAACTCCCACCTGATCTATTACGTGACTAAGACAAGAATCATTCAGCTCTGGCAGGAGGTTTTATCATCAGCTTTTATCTAAACAGTGACAATATCTGCTATATTATCCCACAGGGGCAGAATTCTGTTTTATCCAACAGTTCAAGGTTGCTTCTTTTTGGCTGATGTGTCACAGTCGAGGAAGGACAAGGACGGGGAGACTGGTATAGGAATAAAAAAGGAAACGGAAGCATAAACATGTTCAGAACAAACAAATAACCAAATAGGCATGTACTTTACTGAAATATACACGTTTCTCTTAAAACATAGTTCAAAAAATGTACGATTGTTTAATGTGAAAAACAGAAATCAAGCTTTAGTGATCCCCAGCTTTTCAGCTGGATAAACAACAACTCGCCCTTATTTTGATCAAGGAGAGTGATTACATGTTTTTCCTGAAGCTGTTATTCTGCTAGGAGCATGTTGTAATTTACAAGTCTCTCCAAAAATGTCCCTTTAATGAAATGAATAGGAAATTAATGCTGTCAGGCAGAAAGCTTTTAGCTAATAGTTTCTAACACTTCCCTCTTTGAGAAATTGGAGAGCAATTTTCATTTACCAGCTATCTAAAGGTGAAAACAACCTGTAGTTTCACTGATAGCACCTTGATCCTCTTGTCTGCAGTTGTCAGACATTTTTGGTTTGGGGATAGCATACAGCAATCGTTGAAGTCTTCTGCCCAGCAACACTGCCACGCAGTATGTGCCTAGACCCAAAGTGACAAGAATTTCAGAAAACAGCATTCCACTTAAGGCACAAATGGGTCTAAGATGCATTCCTATTCCTAATACGATCAAGAGAAGTTGGGTTTAAAACTCCCGCTGGCTCCTATGCATTGATGGAGATGTTAGATAAGATAATGGTGAGACCAAAATATACATTTGTCACAGAACAGTGGAAGGGTCTACCCAGACTGAGACTTAGAACAGCAGGCATGTTGCACAGAAACAGCAAGGTAAGAGAAATAATGTCTTTACATCAGTCCAAAGCAATGTCATGGAAAAAATGGTAAGACTAATTGAAAGACTGAGATAAGAATGGATAAAATCATCCTCAACCAGCATTAAGAGCAATTTAACATGTGCTAGTTTCACCCTGTTTTCTTACTCGGAAAACATAAAAGTACTCAGTTTGCTGAAGGACTCGAGTACCCCTCCTAACACTCACATGACTATGGCTAGATCCTGGGCTAGTGAGCGGGCCATAGCAAAACACCACCAGTTTGTACCGGGATCCCAAACTTCATCTTTGAATGGCAGCTGTAGCAGTGGGTGTGAGAGAGTGAGGCGACCACCAAGAATGAGATCAGGCTCTAAAGCAGAAGTGTGCAAGTGATTCAGGGATGCAACATCTGCTGCTGTCAAATCAACAGCACACACCACAGAGCCACATCACCCCATCTGCTGCCTTTTCCTACCATGGGAGTGCAGGATACCAGCTGGCAAGCACGCTCCGGACCCAGTGCTTACCTCACACTGATGTCATATTAACGGAGCCATTTTGAGTGTGAAAATACCATGAGTGAGATCAGCGCTGTCCCTTTCTGTCTGAGGAAAGATGGCGCAGAAGGAAGGGCACGGCCGGCCAGCTGAACCCACACCAATGCTAACAGGCAGCGGTGCTCAGGCACAGCCGGTAATGCTGAACTCGGAGTCTTTGAGATGGAGATGAAAAGCCACGTCTCTCCCATTAGGAAAAGTTAGGTGGGGAAAGGACACAGGGAGTACTGGCTGTGCTTCTCTCCTATTAATTCTTCTCTCAGGAGCCCTACTTTGAAGCGCTCTTGAATTACATGCCTGACACTCGCTTTGAACACGGTCTCAAAGTGATGAATGTCCCCTTAACCGACTTTTTATTTTGAAATACATTATTATATGGCCTTCTAGCGAGATGGAGTTGTCAACCACGTGAATGACAACCTGGCAGAAGACCAGCTCACAAATCCCCTCTTTCCACTGTCGCTTGCACAAACCTTAAAGCCGAAACAAAAGCAACTAATTCATCATCACTCACACGTCATCTAATAGAAAATGGTTCCAGCAAGTGTAGAAATAAACAGACTATTGACAATTTTTTTTTTCTTGGGAAATAGGCAATTTTCTCTAAAGAAGACGAGAGACTAAATTGTACTGTGGCTGGGACCAGCTCACAACTAGGGCTGGCTTTTCTCAGCTTCAGGCTTGCTACAACTTTTCAAATATGGCATTTTCTATCTAGCTGTAAAAAAGACAATCTTAAAAGTGAAAAATTTCCTACACTATGTTATCCACTACGCACTTTTTAATTATATTAGTAAACAATCTATCAGAGACCTTAAATATTAGCTTGACTTTTTGGTCAAGAAGCCAGGAATTTCTGAGACCTAAGAGAGGATGCAAAGATTAATGTTACGTGGGACATTTCAGAACAAAATAAGGAGAGCTCTGATGCAAAGCAGCAGACAATCTTTCCAGGCTGCATGTATCATTGCTAGGATACCCACAGACCAGCTATCACACTAACGGGATTGTTTCACATCAAGGAAAAAAAAGGCATGGGGGCAAAGACCAGACCCCGGGCCTTGGATTTCTGTGCTCAGAGCCATAATTAGGGGATCTCAGGTCACGCTTCCTTTCTTTCTCGCTATCACTTTGGACCAAAGGATGTGTCCTTCTGCTCTTCATTTTGGCACACTTCACAAAGGAGATCCCAGGGGGCAGGGGATGGTTTCTCACAAAACAGCCTTATCTTTGCGATCAGAGCCGTCTCCTGGAAGAGCTCGGTTTTTGCAGGGAGAGGAAGGACTGGAAGCTGGACTCCCTGGCAGTGCTCAGATCATTAAAATTTCCATTTAAAGAAACCCCACACTTCTCCTGAAACTGGGAGAAAAAAAGCAAGCATCCTGACCCAATTAATTCCCATTAAGCATCACAAGGATGCTTAATTTCTAAATTGTTCAGGCTGTCCACCCTTCACCTAAGCAGACTCACCAAGGCCAGTGGAGCCAGTCTCTCGGGGCAGGGCTGAACCCTCTACATGCAGAGCGCTGTGAAGATGACACCCTCTTTATATGGTTCCTGCTTCTGCTGTGTACCTTGCCGAAGCACCAGAATCACAGCATCAGCAGATCTTTTTTTCCAGTAGGACACCCATTGACTTCAGAGGGAAGGGCAGACCTGCACAAGGACCTACTTGCTGGTATAAAATACTCAGGTCCACTGAAACCAGTGTCACCAGAGTCCAACAATGGTCTGGTGGATATGAAATGAAACTCCTTGAAACAGTAGCTGCAAGAAAAATGAAGGCTTCCATCTCCATGCTCCTTTATTTTTCAAAAGCACACAGTTAAATTGGAACTTCAGTGTAAAAATAAATTTCTCCCTTACCTTATAGGTGTGTACAAACTCATCCCACAAGAAAAGGACACTATGCCCACAGAATCAAGTCTTTAAATTTATTTCACCTCCCCTTACTTGCATCTGTTTCTGTGTTTTCAGAACCCCCTCCCTCTTCACTATAAACACGTCACCCTCTTTGTCTGTCTGCAACTCACATATTGGTTTTGATAGCTTTGTTCTACAACTTATTCCATATGTTCGCTTCTCTCTGAGTAGAACAGTTTTGCCTGCCTTCTCTTTCGCTCTTAATTTCCTAATAATTAGACTGACTGCGTAGCTCACTCTTTTTAAAAAAAAAAACAACACACACACAATGCCATGTGAATAGATTCCTAGTGATCTACTTTATCATTATCATTTTTAGCCTCTATTCTGTTAATGCTCTTGTTAGGTCATATTAAATTGTTCTCTACAAAAAGAGATAAATGGTTCCTTTATTTTTGTCTCATTAATAAAAATTAAATCAAGAAAAGCAGTGACAAAAAGAGAATAGGTCCCTGGCCATCCACTCCTCCCATCTTTGAGTGGAGGACAACTGCAGTGAGTTCTCAAAAAAAAAAAAAAAACCCAAACCAAAAAACATCCACGCAATCTGAACCCTTTATTGTCCCTGAGGTCTAGTTTAGAGCCTTCAGTAATAGCAGCAGCTCTTTGGATCTATATTCTTCCATTTTACTGACAAAGCCTGTAAATACCTGTATGCTAGCCTAACATTTTTAAGGATGTTTTGCTGCAATGGACATTAAATTCTGGCTCATTTTGAATGAAGAACACCACAGTCAAGATGTGGTCTAGTTAGTGTGATTTAGTCTTTTTATTACATCCACCTTTTCCGTGATGATATTGCATCTTGCAGCAAGCTGCATTTCCTATGCATTTACCTCTTGTCCTTTAATCTGTGGTTAAACTGGAGAAATTCCATGAAGGATCTGGCCTAGAAGACCAAAATCCCATCGATTCTGTCTGTTTATATTCAATTGCACTGGTAGTCCAAAACAACAACAGCTACAGTGAACCCTACTATCCCCATCATTTACATCTGTCCACAAGAACACCTCTTAAAACTAACCACACTGGCTTTCCGAATTAGCATCTTCCAAAGGCACACGCACACCCAGTGCTACATCTGAGCCTGGGATTATGATCTGCCATCTGTGCAATTCAGAACAGATCCAGGAGAGCTCCCAACTGCTCCCCTGGTTACCTTACCTACACTCCCACTCCTAGAAGATGGGAAAGCTGCCCAGCTGCAGAACTCTCAGAGCTCTCTTCAGACAAGGGTGCTCAGCTTTATGGAAAAGAAAATGCTTCTCTACCTGCACATTATTCCCCTTCTGTTTCATGCCAAAACATAGGCACGGAGTGGGCAGTTCCTAGTTCAGCATTTGTGTTAAACCACGACAATTTGCCATATCAAAAACTTGTGATTATGTATTTGAAAATTCATACAAACATATAGCAAAAGAAAAAGAAAGGGTGCATAAGACCTCAACCCTCTTTTCTTCTTGTCAGTGCTGCCTCTCAATGGCTTGGGTAAAAGGGACCCAACCCCATTTCATCATTCTTCTAGCCTTCTTCAGAGAAATGACATTTTTCAGCTGTAATGAAAAATCCTCCAAAGGAATGTCCTACCAAATCTCCCCCAGCAGACCCCCAGCAACCCAAGCCCACAGTTGCTGTATTCTTCACCCTTTTCTTTTAAAGAGGGAAAAAGAGATTTCTGTTGTTCAGAACATTTTCCTGATCTCCAGAGGACTGACTGCACTTACTTTCTTTCAGACTGGTAGAAAATTATATCCAGAAGGACAATATTATCAGCTTATTGTCAGCTTACCATTAAACAACTAAACATCTCCCCACTCTTGGAAAAGGCATGCACGCAGGTGTGAAAACGGGACATGTGCACACACAGGGCCAAGAAGTACTTTACTATCTACGAAAACATGAGTAAGCAACTACGGGCTCTACATACCTAAGCCAAGTTTGCAGAGTACCATGGCCTTGGCATCGACACCAAATTCAGGTGCTATTTTGAATCCAGCTGGCAGAGCTGCAGGGGTGATGCACGCAGCTCGAGGCAGGGGCAGGGGGCTGCAAGTCCCCCTTCGGATGGCGCTGCTGCCAGCGGCTGCTGGCATCCTCATCTTGGGCTAGTTATTATCAGCAACTGTATTGCAAGACCGCCTAGGAGTGCTTGCCATGAAGCAGGACTACCCCATGCTAGATCTGGATAAACCTACCACTTCCCAGCCCCAGGCCTTGTCCATCCCTTTCGTTCTGAAGCACCAGCTACCTCATTCCCTTTAGGTTTTGCAGAAAGAAAAAGTTCCTGGCTTTTTTTTTTTTTTTTTTTTCTCCTTCCTTTTTTTTTTTTTTTTTTTTTGCCTTCACCTTGTTTTTTCTCAGATTAGTAAACAAAAACATTTTGCATGAAATTAGAGTAATTAGTCTTTTCATGATCTGGCTTTAGTTCAGCCTTGAAAACTTGGTATGAAGTGGCTGGGGGGGTGATTCACCACTGTTTTTTGCTATTTTTCTCCACAGTGTCTGGATCTCTCTCAGAAAACAGGCTCCCTGGCACAAAACGGTTTGCCATAGCCTCTCACTTACTATAAAAACAGAAGGAAAAGAACTGCTGCACAAATCTGCCATTACATGACTCGTGATCCCTCCACTTCTCCCATTCTCAAGCCTGCGCAAAGCTGTTCCCGCTCATGCCTGGCCACGGATCCATCACGCTAAACATCTCTATTGTTCCTGGTTTGAAATGCATCTTTGTGAAGCTCACTTTGTTAACAGTGCTCCCAAAACGCCAGAACACATGTTAAGCACTGTCAGCCCCTCTGCCTTTTGAAGTACGCCTTTGCACAGGGCATCTTTCAAAACAATAAATCCTGAATATTTAAAAGTCAGCGGCAGGGTAAGAAAAAACAAACTTTTCCATAGCCAGTGATTACAGCGCAGGGGCTCATTTCTTCGTTCTTGAACTTGCAGTAATGAACTTGAGCGTTTTAGAAAAAACAGGAGACAAGGGTGTTGCCTAAAGTCGGTGATGGAGTTAACGGCCGCTTTGTTCATTACTGAAATTTGACTCTGAATCATTCCTTGGCCCCAACCAACCCCCGGCCAAGCGGTGCGAGCGAGCCGTGGAGGCCCAGGGAGTGCCGCAGGCCCGTGCACAGGCCAGGGGAGGAGGGCAAACAAGAGGCCGATTCAGAGGAACTGGAATGGATCCCAGAAAAACAAACGGTGGAAACACTTCAGCCACCGAGCCTCTCAAAGAGGACGTTGGTACAGCTGGCTCCCGGTAAAGGCTACCAGCGAGCTGCAGAGCCGGCACCAGCCTGGCCGCCCGCAAGCATGCCAGCAGCGGTACAGTGCGCCTCCTCTTCGGAGCGTCTTCTTTCGCAGCATTTTCGGTGAGCAAAACGCACGTGTGGCGGTGAAACATCAGGCTGCCCGGGCGCTAGGCTCATCTGCCAGTATTTCGCTTTGGGGTGTACTCATGGGAAACTGCTTACTCATTTCGCTCCGTAGGAAGCGAAGCAGCCCCACCGCCTCAAGAATAATTTATTGTCATTAATAATAATATACTGACATAGAACTTTTCATCCCAAAGGATCAAAAAAGCAATTTACGATCTCGAAGCAATTTTCAGGGTGGAATAGTTTGTGCTTTAAGGCACACGCTGCAGCGGCACTTGAGTGTGCCTGGGTGTGCCCGCGCGAGCATTGCGCATGGAGGAGGTGCGCCATGCTGCTGACTCAGCTGACACCCCCCCTTGGCACCCCAGGGAGAAGAAAGGGTGGCAGTGGGTGAACTAAATGTGGCAGGGGCTGCAAAGCCATCTACTCTACTGAATTCAATGGGATGAAGCCATTAAGGCCACGCTCCCCCTTCCTCTGGGCAGGGGAAACAACCCTCCGTGTGTGAATCGGTGCAAAAGGAAGCGGCGATGGACCAACTAAAGGAGGTTGCAGAAAGGAAAGGAGGGTGAAAGCAGAGCAGAGGGAGACCGGCGGTTCCTGCACTCATGCTTCCTTTGCTGCCCAGAGCTAAGACGCAGTGCTTGCTGGACATCAGTAGTTAAAACATGAGTATGTCCTTGATGCTTTTGTATCTCTCAGGCTGGGAAAAAAACAGGCAGCAACAAGAACTACTTTTTCGTTGCAATTTCACATTGCAACCTGGGTGCCAAGTCTCTCTTGCACAGCAAACTGACTTCAAAACAATTAGGCAAAAATTAAGAAAATATAAAGCTGCACAAATATTAGCAAGATTGTACAGTTTTAGAGTAAGGTATTTCTTCTGTATACCTTATATATCTTCCTTCCCTTAGCATTTAATGCATAAGCTGGAGAGATAAAAACATAACTTTTGCTTAATGACCACATAGAGGAGAGGGCAATGCATCCCTCCAGGGAGCGTCGGTTGCATAGAATTTTTCACCATAGGTCACTAATTCCAATCTAACCTACTTTACTAGTGACTCAGATGTATTAGTGTCTACTGTTGCTTGGTGGCTTACAAGTAAAATGATTTTTTGATCTCAGATGAGTTCTTTGTGCATACTAGTCTCCAGCTTATATAGATCTTGTATAATCGCCAGCTGCAGAGAGGAGAGCGAGGGCCAAAGGAGCGAAGAGGCTCTCCCTTCCCAGTTGACCCAGCTGATCTGTGTGGATCTGGACTGGAAGGTGGGATCTCCATCCTCCTGGCATGACCCTCTCGTACCTCTTCTTCCGATCTCCCTTCTGAGCCCTCTTTCTTTATTTTTTTTATTTACCTAATCCTCTTCTTTGGCTTTCTACTTTTACAATCCTCTGACCAGCTAATCAACCAACCCTGTTAGCACTTCCCCTCATCATGAACTACAGATCTCTCTTCTCCATGTCTCACCCCTTAGCTTGTTGGGAACACAGTTCATTTAGGAACTCAGAAATTAAAACAGTCAAAACAAGGTTAGAGGTCAGGTGGAGAAATCCCCATTACTACTCAACGCAGCTAGTTTTCATTACAGTGAAGTGAAGTGGTGCTAAAAATAGGTCTGAGTACGAAGCATTGTCAGTACCAAGACTCCTATCACTGCTAACCCTGGGAATGAGTTTATGAATTTTCCCAGTGCAGATAGAGCCTTAAAAACACACTTCTGTGATCTTCTTTGGAAAAAAAGAAAGAAAAGGAAAAAAAGGAAAAAAAAAAAAAAGAGACCATGTCAAATATTTATAGAGCCATGAATCTGTTTACCTGGAGTGTAGGTAAGATAAACAAGTATGCCATATATCAGTTTGTATTACGGAATGGAAGAATCTACTGTTCTTTGCATGCTATCCAGCTTGCATCCATGAATTCTTTTATAAGACTACACTGAAATTTTCATTAAGCATTTGGGGATTTAAGGAATCATTTGTGTGTATTAAAATCAATATTAACTTGTATTGTTCACTGGCAAGTCACCCTAATAGCATTATACAAAATGTTTTCAACCATGCTGAATGAGTGATGATGGTATAAACCAGTTCTGAGGAAACTTTGATTGCACTAAGTGCAGGGTTGTTATTTTATTCTTAAACAGCCTTTACCAGCATCAAAGGGATATAATTGAAATATGTTGCAATGATTTCAAATGATGGCTGCTGACATACGATTTTACAAACATGCAGACAGAAATTAGGATAGCACAGGCTATTACAGCTACAAATAAACTTTTAAGCAATTTAGGAATACATTAAAGGAAGGCAGAACACTCAGAGGACCGAGCAGCTGACTCTCACGGCTTCTGATGGATAGGTAATGATAGATAGTGCAACATAGCAAGAGCACGCTTGCTGCCACGCAGAGCAGGTCTGGAAAAACCAACAGTCTCCCCACCCCCAAATCATTACAGATAAGACCTGTAAAACCAGGATCCTGCCTGCATTGCACAACCACGAAACTCCCAGGGAACTTTCGGTTTTTGACCACCAGCTTCCATGGTGGTCGAAGCGTTTCACCCCTGTCTTGCCGAGCCCTGCGCCTGAGTGGGTTTCCTCCCGGGACGGGATGGTGGTCCACACATGTCCCTAAAGCTCCTGAACGCCGAGTCTTGCTCTACTGTGAGTACTCCATGTGACATTTAAGACGAGTGTAAGCTGGGGCCTCCTGCCGTAACAGAGGGACAGTGACGCTTTCCCTGCCTTGCGGTGGAAAGGGAAGAATCAACTGCTTCCTTTAAGCATGCAAAGCCTTGAGCATTTGCTAATATTGTGTTCAAAGCATACTACCAACATGGTGCCAATAATGAAACTCCATTTTCATTGCAGTAGGATGGAAATTACTTTCTAAATTTGTGCATTCCTTGTTATTGTATACGTGTGTGTGTCTATATATAAAAATATATTTTATATATATATATATATAAAAAGCATCTCCAAGAACATCTGAAATGAGCAGAAGAGATGAGTGTCTTTCTCTACCAGCTGACCATGGACTGACACATCACCCCTATAAGAGTCCCATCAGGAGCCACCCTAAGCACCCTCTTCCGCTTTCAGGTCTTCCCTTCCAGGCTAGCCAGTCCACAGGGATGCTAAGTAACCTCTACCCAACGCTCCTCTACACTGTTCTTCTCTGACATCGTCCTTTATGCCTTCTCACAGTATGAAAACAGCTTACACAGCTGACCATGGACTGACACATCACCCCTATAAGAGTCCCATCAGGAGCCACCCTAAGCACCCTCTTCCGCTTTCAGGTCTTCCCTTCCAGGCTAGCCAGTCCACAGGGATGCTAAGTAACCTCTACCCAACGCTCCTCTACACTGTTCTTCTCTGACATCGTCCTTTATGCCTTCTCACAGTATGAAAACAGCTTACAAAAACTTTATTATTTTTGACGGAGTCACACTTTATGTGATATTTTAAAAAAGAAAAAAAAAAAAAGAAAGAAAAAGATTTCCAGATGCTAGAGTTTTTTATACTGGTTTATGGTATATGCTGCTGAGGTATGTATTATACATAAAATTAATGATAGGTTGTTTCACTTTGTTTTTAAATCTAGGCTTCTCTGAGTTCGTCCTCAAAGGAATAAATAAAACTCCCTCCCCAAATTATTAACGAATAATATATACAGTGGCCAGATTTTCAAATTGCTCTAAATCGCACGGTAACATTGATTTGAATGTGGTTACAGCAGTTTACATCACTGCAAGACCTGACTGAAATGAATATTTCAGGCAGTTTAGTAATATTGGTACAGGCTGTCCCCATTTGTTTATTTAATAACAAAAGTTAAGTGTAAATTTGCAAATAATAAATGTGTTAATGACTATATTTATATGCACATGCTTCTATCAAAACTTCTAACGAGGCCTGAAACACAATAATAAACTGGCAACAAAGCTGAATATTCAAGCCAGCGTGTAAGAGCAGACATCTTCCCATACTCACCCACGGATGCAGACGCTTCCAGAGAAAGCAGAGCCGGGCGGGTGGGGAGAAAGGGCTGATTTGGGGGGACCATACAGACTACTGTGTGTTTTGGGAGCACCACACCCTCCCACCGCAGCAGTTTTCTTGTGGTCCAGCACAGGCTGCAGTAGGGGTAGGAGGGGTTGGCACTGGGGCGGCTGCCTCGGGTTAAATCATGCATCGTTCTACACTAAATATGGGACAGGACATACGTATTTACACTATCCATACAGATACGGCTTCAAAATATCGTTCTGATATTAGTTGTACGGGAAGACTTCTCAAAGACCTGTTACCTGTAAAAACGAAGCTCCCAACATCTCAGACCACAAAATCCCAATTGCACAGACAGGCAGTAATTCTTGCAACCTTTTCAGTTAAGTAAAATTTTATCTCATTAGTAGAAAATTAAATCGAAGCATGTACTTATGCTTCAGTGGACAGCAAGGGATGGTGTAGAACTCATTCCTGCTCTGCCATCCCCAGATTCAGTGCATCAGTCAAGCAGTCGCATCCACACTCGCGGGTGTTGCTAGCCCCACAAATAACTGCATTTCTCAAATCATAAAGAAAGGACCTGGAGTTTTGCAGCTGTTATGGCTATGTTAGTCCCTTAACTTCTTTTAGAAAGTTACAAGATATACCACAGAACGTGAAATATAAAAGGAATAACTCTCCGAGTTGTTTTTTTGCTGTTAAAGATGACTAGAAATTCCAATTAAAACGTCCGCGTGGATGAATCCAAAGTGTACCTGCAAAAATAACACGATCAAAACTTCAGACATTACTGTCTTTCCCAGGTTTTTAAAATCTCTGCTTCAGCGAATGCAAGGGATCGATAGCAAGAGTTGCAATCTTAATTTTTAGTTGCTGTGGAAGTAGTTTCACGGGGACTTAGTGGAAGCATTAAAACGCTTTAAATGCTTGCAGCGTCCCTCCACAGCAAAGCCTCGTTAGAAGGCTGGCGACACCACCGACTATTTTTCAAAGCAAGGGGTGCATAACATGACATTCTCCCACCAGCCCGAGCAGCTCAGCCCGGCCCGGCGGGGCCCGGCCCCGGCGGGGCCGGGCCGGTCCCTCGCGCCCCAGGC
>NW_008794665.1:3406021-3408863 GCF_000699145.1 Aptenodytes forsteri
CCCGGGCCCAGCACCCCGGGCGGCGGTTTAGGGGAAAGAAATCGCCGGCTCCTGCCTTTTGTTATCGTTCACATAGGTGCCGTCGTTGCTCTGTGTCTTCTGTTTTCTCTTCTCCCCTCCCCAGGCGCGAAAATTCGGTCCGGCAGTGATTCGTACCCGAAGTTTGAAATCGGGAGGATTTTGCTGAAATCGTATCGCGCAACTCTGTAGCGGCATAATGCAGACAACCTCAACAATGAATGACAAATAACTGCTTTCAGAAGGCTATTAAAACTCCCGGGTACGTTAGCAGAATCAAGTCGGTATGCCCCGAACTTGATGTAATGTGCTCCGAGACCAGCCGTAGCATTTTCATAACTCAATTTGCCTCTGCTCTGACAGAGATGTATAGTATTGATATGCAAAGAAGAAAAGCGGTTGTGCTGGTGTCAGGGACAATTAAGGTCTGTGCTCCCGTGCCCATTAGCTGAGTGATTCGGAGCTGCTGGAAAGGTTTAGTCATTCCTGGGGGGGATAAAGGACATGGATACTCTGTCTGGGGATATTGATTGAGAAGGACACAAACAGTAGCTAGGATACTTTTTCAGTGACACAGAAGTTAATGATTTAGTGATTCATACAAGAAAAGCTGCCTTGCCACCTTTGGTAATTGTTTGCATTGCAGATAGTGCCACATGAAGTGACCTTGTCAAATTAGCAAAAGCCCAGAGCACCATACAGCCGGTAACTCCCTGGCAAATCACAGAGGTGAGTTTATCAATAAGTGAATCTACACACACACCTACACACACATCCCCACACAGGCACACAGTGTTTCAGCCGTGCTGAGCACAGTTTCTAGGAGCTTTTTTTAGGACCGAGTAGTTCAGCACTGTATTTCTGTTCTGCTCGTCCCATCCCTTGATGAAAGATCCCAGGAAGCTCAACTCTGACTTTCTAACAGACAAGAAGACTAAATCCCGCTCCCCTTCTTTTTCTCTGCAAACACAGAGTACAAAAGCAAAATTAAGAGACAAAACCTTAGAGCAATCCTTCTCGGGATCAACAGGAGAAGCCAGAGAAAGGAAACTGCCTAACTGCTGGGGAACCACAATGTTGTAGCAGAGCACAGTTGCTCCCCAATTTGCTTGCAAGCTGCAAGCACAGCAAAGCAAATGCAAACGTGAACCGAGCTCTCAGAAAGAGTAAGAAATGGGCTCAGCTGCAGGACTACAGGCCTCGAGGGACTGTTAATGGGCTACAGAGCCTGTCACCTGCAGACTACTGTTCAGCTCAAATTCACACTGGCTGAAAGTTTTCACCAGATGATGACTTGCTGGTGGTCTGTCTGGAATAAGCCGGTGCCTTCCTATCTGCCTTAAAAATAGCTCTTCTAATTCACACTAACTTTGTTATTGTGTCTGGTTTATGTTTTCTTCTTACCTACATTGGGATTTTTTTTTTATATTTCATGCCTATCTAGCAAATTCGAAAAACATTGGTGTGGAGAGGACACTTTTTGAAGCAGTGCCGTTTAACTTTGCTCAATAAAGCCGATGGCTTGTGTATTCAAAAGCACAGGTCTCGATGCTGCTACAAGAAAAAGTATGTGAAAGCTTTTGTCCTCCGTGTTTAGAAACAGCTGGGTTTTGCCACTGGATGTGTAACATGTTACCCGTCACACGGTAAAACTCTACACAAGGCAAAGCAGAGCAGCTTTACGAGAAGTGTGGCTGAGCATCTTCCCCCCACCTTGCCCTGGGGGGAAAAAAATTATAATTTGATATTAACACATCCACAGGGATTTGTAGCTTTTCCATTAAAGTGTTCAACACAAACAATATATTTCATGGTCTCCATGTTTTTAACAGACTTTTGTGATGGAACCGCCTTGTTCTCCTTGAAGCTAATGGAAGATTCACCGTTTAGATCAATTACATTCACTACGTCCTGAAATATATACATATATCAGACCATGTTGCTTCCCAGCAGCCACCACACCTCCCTCTGAAATACAGTAATTTATGAAGATGTCTAAGTAGCAAGCTAGAGTGGGACTCAAACATTTTTCCTAAACACTTCTAATTATTTGCACTCAACTCACTGGTGTGACTCCAGTTTCGTTTCAGTGGCATTATACCTGTGCAAAACTAAAGTACCATTGGAGGTAATCAGGCCCAAGACTTTTAAAGTCCCATCCTGGTTTCATGAGGGATTAATTAAGGTACCTCAGGAGCACTGGGTACTCAATCTCTTCCTTTTTCTTAACCCTAATTAAAGAAAATCTTTTAGCTAAAAGCAGAACTTTGATGTGGGTTACTCATATCCTCTTCCCTCCCCTCCAAAGTGTACAGTGTTAAGCACGTAAATCATACTGAACATTACCAATCTAAAGGGAAGTGACAGATGACTGTAAGTGCCATTAAATGTTTATTGCATCCCTGCCATGTAATGCAATTACATGGCAAGGAACATGTAATGTGTATTACTCTGGTGGGAGAATGGAGAAATTATTGGATTTTCTCTCTTAATCTATTTATATCTTGCAGTGGGGGCATTAGGCAGATTAAGCTAGGGACAGTGTCCCCATTCAGTATGCTAAGTAGCGTTTGTCACTCATTGCATTATACAGCAATAACAGCTGTAAGAGTCCCACACGTTGCAATAATACCTAATCAGAGGGAAAATGGCTGAAGAAGTCTTCTGCTACCAGAGTGCTCTTTTAAGTGCTTCTTACAGAGGGATCTGGACAGGCTGGATTGATGGGCCCAGGCCAACTGTATGAGATTCAACAAGGCCAAGTGCCGGGTCCTGCACTTCGGCCACAACAACCCCATGCAGCGCTACAGGCTTGGGGAAGAGT
>NW_008794665.1:3409482-3441203 GCF_000699145.1 Aptenodytes forsteri
GAACAGGCTGCCCAGGGAAGTGGTTGAGTCACCATCCCTGGAAGTATTTAAAGGACGTGTAGATGTGGTGCTTAGGGACATGGTTTAGTGGTGGACTTCGCAGCGCTAGGTTAACGGTTGGACTTGATCTTAAAGGTCCTTTCCAACCTAAACGATTTTATGATTCTCTCAAATAAGGGGCAAAATCCCCTAAAAAAAAAGTCACTAACTCTGGTTATTTATTTATTTCTAGGGACTGGTGCTACAAGAATATCAACCTGTGTGATGTGTTGCTTTAATAAAACACCACTGCGCTCCTTCAACAGTGCTTTATATGCAAGTAGCTCTTCAGCCTCTGCTGAGGCTGAAAACTTCAAACCTTAATGAACTCAGCTTCACGGTAGCTTCTGGAGGTCAGCAAGTTAAAAAGGTTCTTCATGTTAAAGCAGGGACATGAAGCCATTAGAGGGTACAAGTACAAAATAACAAGTGAACGGACAAGCGAGCAGGATCCAACACTCTGTTCCAGCTTTGCTATTGATGCATGCCCTTCGTCATTCAAAAATTATACCTCCGTATCTCTGCAAACTCCAGCTCAGACCCTGTATTTTTCTCAAGCACTTCTAACTGAATTTGCAGCCCGGCTTCTGCAGCAGGCTCTGTGGGGGCAGAGGGGTGCTTACGTGGCTATGGCTTCAGCCACACCATAGCCCTGGGACCACATCCTGCTCTGTGGTGGTCCGATCCCTGCAGTCTCAAAGCCTCAGTATGGATCTGTCAGCAGGTGGTTTTTTCAAAAGTTAATTAATCCTTTGAACATCTGATCTCAAAACTGTCCTCACAATTTTGCTAGTTCAGGCTTCCTCGGCAGATTTCTAGGGTATACTGACTCAAACCTAGCGATGGTTGCTAATGACAAGCTAAATGGCCAGCTGTGGCTCCTTAATACAACCTCACGTAATTGCTGCTCTAACATCCTTCTCCTCCAGCCCTCACATTCGTTCATCTGAGGTAATGGATAGGTAGCCCTAGAAACCAACGGCCTTTGTTCATGCACAGATAGATTTAACGTGGTCAGGAGCAATATAAGGCTTCTCTGAGACATCCTACTGATGCACTTTCACTCTACACTGTAGCGGCACGACTGAAAGTGTATCCTTCTCAGAGGGTTAACTCAGCGCTTGCTCCCCATGTTTGAGCATTGGGCTTAGCCCAGCACAGCCCCCAGTGCCTACGTGGTTTTCCTGAGCCCATGTCACCTCATTTTTGCTCTGCATGCACAGGAGAGTGTCTGGGATTTCTGAAGCCTTGTTCCACTGCTCTTTGTGCTGCAATAAGCTCTGCTGCTCTGCTGTAGTTTCCTAGAAAACTGGGAGGACGTAGCCATCTGCCTGGGCACATGGCAGAAGGCATCGGAAGACTCCTCCTCCTTACGTGACAGCCTGCATCCTCTATAAACACATACTAGGGGAAATGAAACTGAACCCCTATGCAAAGCCATGGCTGCCAACCCAGCGACGTAGCACAAACAGTATAATTTATTTCGTTAACTGCTTCGGACAGCTTTATCTTCAGTCCTACCACCCTCTAACCTCCTCATCTCCCCCGGCCCCTCGCGCGAGTCACCGTGCTGCAGTCACAGCCACGACTAGCGCCCGACAGCCTTGGATCTTCTCAAAAGGGTGTGTGGCATTGCATTTGGTGACAGAGAATTTGCAACCCTGCTAGCATTGAATGTGGCGGCAACTCACGTGCGGAAGGACTCAAGCTGCTGTTCTCACTGATCGCTGATGCTTGGGGTAACACTTTGAGCTGCTGCCACCTCCTTCAGTAGAGAAAAGTCTATGCAAATAAAGTTCCATGTCACTCCATCTTTGTCGGGCGGGCTGGCAGCACTGTACTACTCTTCTTGCGGCTGCCATATGTGATATTTCAGGGGGATTAAAGACACGCCACTTTAGTAACAGATCTAGGCCAGAAACTCAGAAAACAATGAGGACTATTCTGAACTCACCGCTTGGCCCGAGGAATTTGAGAGCCATGACTAAACTGAGCTTCAACTCAAAATTCTCATTTATACATTAACAACCTAACAGGAGCAAAGACCTTCCATGGAGCCTCCTGCACCTCTCCAAGATTAAAGGATCGTAAGGGTGGAAATCTCCTCTCCTGGGGGTGGGCAATTACCAGGTGAGACCGTAAGTGCCCAGCAAAGTCGGAACCGTTCTGGTGCTTTCCAAGGGCTTTGTAGCAATTCAGTTTTCATGCCTTTTCCTTTGTCAGGCAAAATATTTGAATTGCTCTGTCTGATGATGGGATATATATTCACAGTGAAAATCCCAGTCCTTTCCACAGTGTTATTTTTACATTGAGCATAGGAACGCTAAAAGTTTCTGACTGACACCTTTTCATTAAAGGGAGAAAAAACTGCACACATCTATCAAATCTCTAGATGTAATAACGTAATATGATTATTGCTAAAAATAAGATCAATTTATGGTACAAAAATCAATTCTAGCAATTTCCACTGCTAGATATATTGCTTTTATATCCTTTTGTGTACAGTACTTCAACTAACTGAAAACTGACACTCAAAAATTCTCACATGAACAGCTAGGCTTTTCAAGAAACTAATGTAAAAAAAAAAAAAAAAAAGTATTTTCTCAAGCTATTAAAGTGGACCAAATGGAGCCCTCCTGGAAAGACTGCAATATAAAGTCAGTAGAGCTGCAGTTGTTTATACTCAAGCAGAAGCTGTCCATGCAGAAAGGCTCGGTCTCCTTGTATTTCTTAGGGCTACAGAAATTTGATGGCAGATAACTCATCTGTAAGCTATACAGGCAAAGCATATATTCTCTTGAATTAAGACAAAGGAAACTCATTCTGTCTGCCTCTCAAATTTAGGAGATTAATAGTATTATGAAGGGAAGATTTTATTACTACATGTAAATCAGGCTTGGAAAACCAAAGAGTGGAATAATACTTCATCCTCCTACAGAGCCAGTTGAACACCACTTTGTGAATTGGCAAGCCGCTGCATTTTAATATTTTTTAGTACTGCAGAGCATCTGCAAACCAGTCATGCTATCTGATAATCTTTTTGGTATTTGATAATATGGTACTAAAGGCACAAGTGAACAAAAGGCAGCCAGGGAATTATTTGTGAATTATACAATATTGGTATTCAGTAATTAAGCCTTAGAATTAGTTGGGAGAGGAGAGTATTAGACTTCAGAATTGCTCTACTGAGTACAATATTTGTCTTCAATGTCAAACACATTTATTCAACTGAATCATGCAGATCCGCTTCCAAGGTTTGAGACTTTATGCCTACTGAAGGGCTTGAAAATGACTGACTCCAGCTGAAGACAAAAGCGTTTACCATACACTCACAGCTGAATCCCCAGCCCCCTTTCATTCCCCAACTTCAGCAGCCAGGCAGGACTGCGAGAATTAAATCTCTATTCTGTATGTACAGGAATATCCTGGTTTATATAATGTCATGTAAGAAATACTTATTTCCCTGACTCCTTGTTTGACAGTAGGCTTCTGTAGGTAAATGTTTACTACATATTCAATCTTCTTTCTACTGAAGGCAGTTTATAAAAATCCCACTAACTTCACGTAGAGCTGTCAGACAATAAATGTTTGTTACAGACTGCTAAAATGGAGTGATTTACATCTTATAAAGGAGGTATCCATTAGAGTATAGATTTAACTGAAAATAAAAGAAATTATGGGCAACAAAGAGCAATTTCATTGTGAAACTGATGCAAGGGACTATAAAACATCTGGAAGATGTTAGCGACTGCATTGCCTGTAATCACAGAGCATGCTATCTATGCCCTGAGAGCTGATTCTCCTTGACTTAAAGGGGAAAGAAAAAGTCAAGCAAGATAGCGGATGTGTTGTTACTCAGCGTAAGCTGGCACTCCTCATGCAAGCACTGATAAAATACCAGAGGGAGGCTCTGGCTCTGCTAGTTCTCCAAAGGGGAGACAGACAGCCTAAGCTCCTTTCCGCCGGGTCTGAGTGTCACCACTGACAGGCACTCAAGAAACACGGCGTGTGCTCAATCCCAATACGTCGAGCGCTGCACAGCCTCCCACCGCTTATCACCCCTGCGGATACTTTGAGGAGGGAGGAACTGCTCTCTCCTTCTCACTTACCCTCTTTCTCCACCCCCACCCCACCCCCACTTTCAAAAAGAAAAGGTTTATGTGAAGTCTCACGGGTTTTACTGTTTGAATTTTTTTCTCCCTTAGAGAGATTTTAAATGCTCAGACATTTTTCTCTGAACAAGTATTTGCAATTATAAAAGAACAGTGTACACTCAGGTAAAATGCCTAGCGTGATGGCAGAGGCAGAATGCGACGGAAGAAATTGTTACAACTGGAGTGGGAGAGCACAGTAACATGTTTCAGTTGCTTTTGTCTCTCCTCTCCTCCAATTTTCTCCTGTGCCCTCAGGGGTACAAATTCAAGCAAGCTGAAAATGGACACTCCCCGTCCTGTTCTGAAAGGCAAACTGTGCTCTGCCATTGAAATGCATGTTTTGGTTGTGGGGTTTTTTTAAAAAGTAGAAGTGCATCATGAAAAAGTCCTGTACAGGGCTGGTTCACTTGTAGCTTCACGTTGGTGTTCCCTGAATGCACCGGGTAAAGTCCTGTCCGTGCCGACGTTAAAGGAGGTCTTCCCGCTGGCTGCTGTGGAGGCAGGGTTTGATCCCTGCTGAGTCCTTCCTCCCCTTCGCGCCATCACCCCTGCTTCAGGTACCAGCCCCACTTCACAAAACTTCTCAACTCTACTTGCGTCAGGCTACTGATGTTCCTTTTAGCTTGTTTCATAAGAAAAAATCTGCCTTTTATGTGCAGTGTATGTCAAAGGTGATAACAGAGCTGTTCAGATTTATGTTTCCCAAAACCCAGTAACTCAAATGCGCATCTGGAAATAACCACAGTAATTCTGATTGGTGCTGAAAAATGGCAGCAAGAAGATGAAGTAGTGGCAAAATATGAATTATCACGTTCTTCTTTACAAGTTATACACCACTTTATTTCTTTCTTAGTTTTATTTACAATCTGATCTGAATATTATTCAGCTTTGTTTGCTGTTTGCCAGTATTCACGGAATTATTTTCATGGAAAATTTTTATGTACACTTTACTCCCAAACTCTTTGTGTTGGCAATATACCATTTCACCTGGCAAGGCATAAAAGATATTAAGAGCCGTTCCTGCTTCCTAGTGCTAGAAGATAGTAAATCATAAGTATGCTGCTGACACCCCTCTGATACGCAATACATTTTTAATACAAATTTTCAGACAAATGATCAATCACACCACAACTCAACAGACTTTAAGGATTCGCAAATAATTTCAATACTACCTTATCCAGATGCTGAAAAATAGTGGTGAGGATGACCGAAAGAGTAACAAAAATTAAAACTAGTGACATACTGACAAATATGCTAATCCACATTAACACTTCTGTTTGCTCCGGGAGATAAAAAGCATTACAACTAATGGCAGCATCAACCTTATCAACAACGTCCAGAGAAGCAACAAAATATTTGGATAGCTGTTGGGAAAGCTTCTGAAAATAGTCTGCAGAATTCAGCCAGAAACTTTTAAAAAAAGGTTGCTGGGGGTGGGTTTTTTTGCAAGATATAGGCTGGTCTCCTGACTTGCAGGACCACCACCAGAGGCAAACCTGCTGCTCTGTCAGGACCGTCCTTCAAAATGATGTGCAGAAACAAAATACAACAATGAAAAGCATGCAAATTAACTGAAGGTTTTAGAAACTTCAAGAAGATTCAAATTTAATTCCAGAATATTTGGAAGAAGTATGGGGAGGAAGGAGCTGGGGAACGAGGCAGAGATTAACTTTTGAGAATTGTTTCACGCAGTCATAGAAGAAGAAATTGGAAGGAAAGGCTAAGGCTACGCTAGAGCGAATTTAACATGCTTTAACATATTTCTGCTTTCATTTGTTTTATGCTCGGGGAATAGTGAGAACAGACAGCTACAATGGATGTTATTTAAATACAAAGCAGAGAGCAAATCCTAGCGGCATGTCTTTTAAAAAAGGAAGGAAAAATGCCAGTTCTCAATTACATGTTTTCATTGCTAAAGTTTACATACAAAATAGTTTACACAACACCCCAGCATTGCCTGCACGTATTTCTGTAGTCAGAGAGCAAGCCAACAGCAGAACTATTTTGGCTGGGAGACTCAAAATGACTGGAGAGCTCTGCCTCCCTGGTCTGGCTTCCATCGCACCCTTCACTGACCCAAACTTGCCAACGAAGCCTTGAGTATCAGCATGCACACACGAAGAATTTCCTAAACTTTTTAAAAGTAGCATTTTTTTTTTTCTTATGTTGGGGTTGATGCCAAGAAAACTGGCAAGAATTGGATTAGTTAAAGTACATATGCAAATGTAACTACATAATGGCTGCAAGAGATTAAGGCAGCCAAACTTGCTGGTATATAACTGGGAATGGGTGCTTCTCTCTTCATTCTCCCAAAAGCTCCCCTCCCAACAGGAAAGGTTAGAATAGAACAGTTCAGTTGGAAAGGACCTACAACAATCATCTAGTCCAACTGCCTGAACGCTTCAGAACTGACCAAAAGTTAAAGCAAATTATTAAGGGCATTGTCCAAATGCCTCTTAAACGCTGACAGGCTTGGGGCATCGACCACCTCTCTAGGAGGCCTGTTCCAGTGTTTGACCACCCTCTCGGTATGTTCTGGAGTATGTTTTGGAGACTTGGGTTGTCTGAAGCCATCATTTAGTATTTCACACTGCAAACCAGTACAGGTATGGTCTCTCGTTCCCCACAACAGACTCCCTGGCTGTTCTGCTGCATCTTTTCCGTACCTTCCCTTGAAACAACAAAGCTGCACTTGTTAGGAACATTTTTAAATATTTTTGCCCTTATCCATGAAGATGCAGCACCCTTGTAGGCTTAAAAAGAAAAAAAATCGGAGTTTCTAGGACTGCAAGGCACATGTAACTCCTGTATCATTACCCCCCAGCAGAAGCCTTGTGAATAAGGGTCAATGGGAAATTGGTACTTCCTGCGCATCGTATCCAACGGACAGCAATGAGAAAACATTGCTGCTCGCTACATCATGTGTCTATGTCGTGGCATGTATCTATGAAACTTCAGTCCACAGTTCTCCAGAGTACACCTACCTTTTCATAACTTCTTCTAATGCCCATTTAAATGGTGCTAATGCATTCCAAAGAACATAAACCCACTATGTTGCCACTGAGACATGGCTTTACAGTATGAGAAGAACTAGAAAGCATCACTCGGTTTTCACTCCAGTAAGCTGTTGCTGTCCCTAATCTTCAGTTTCAGTATGCTATTAATACACAATTGACTGACTAATCTAACACTTCAAAATATTCCACAGAAAGACAAAGACTGTTATAGAAAGCACAGTACCTCCATGTCACCAAAAGTGGGCAGTTGCATTAGACACATGATTCCAGTTCCCCAGCTCAAACATTTATTCCACCATATATAAATTAAAGTGAAGCAGATTTATTTGCAGTATAAAATACTGCAGAATATATTAATTGACTGAAGCAGATTTATTATGTGCTAGACAGACAGACAGATTTGAAAACAGCCTTTTAAGACAATAGAAGTATGTGTAATAATCCCAATCTCAAAGCAAGATTTAGGGTGGTAAACTGTATAACAAAATACATTTAAGAACAGAACACAATCTTAAAGTCTTTTTCCTACCCTGTGCAAATGAATGACATTTCTGAATTTAATTCATACCTATGTAAAGGACCTATACAAAATCTCATTGACACTGAATTCCTACTAGAATGTTTTAAGCAAGACATAAGCGGTGTGTAAGTCACTCTTCACCCATTAAAAATTACAATATTACACCAAAGAGAATGGAATGTCCTTAGGACAATATAAAAACCTGCAATTCCATTTTCCCCTATTTTTATCAGCAGTTTAAATTCTTCAATAATCTGACCTTGAATGTAACAGACAAGTAAAAGGCAGTCCTGACCATTTTAACCCTGACAATGTTTTGCACAGGGACAGAGTAAGAGTGCCTCTCTGCGTAGAAGTCCTAGTCAGGCTACTTGAAGGGCAGCCAGATGGCGGACAGCCCAAGGTGAGTGCAACTCTATCATTCTTCTCCTCCTTTCATTTTGTGCAGTACTTACTATAGCATTTGGGAGAAATAATCTAATATCCATAGGTTATAGAGCTTCCTGATTTGGAAGAAAGGGGGAAAAAAAAAGAAGGAAGGAACACAAATCCAATACCAAAAAAGTAACCAGCAAAAAAAGACGTATAAGTTGTTTTGAGATACTTTGTTTCAGTTATTTTTGAACTATGTGTTCAGAGAAGACCACAGGATGAACTTCAGTGGGAAACCCCTGCGTAGTTGCTCGCACAGGAGCAGCAGAAATACGCCATGTGCCAAAAACCCCAACTGTATCTAGGCCAAAAGCAAGTCCCGTTTCTCCAGCTATCAGTTTCAGAAGTGACTAGAACAGGCTATCACTGCAGCACGAATCACAAGAACATAATTCACTTTACAGCGCCACCAAGAACTAACCCTCCATGTCTGAACAGCAAAGTAAAGTTGTGCACTGCACCAAGAGAGTACTGCCTTTGTTGTAGACCAGGGATTTTTGTTTTGAGTGACCTTCTGTAGAAGGTGCAAGGTTCGGCTGGCCTCCCACAGGAACGTCATGCAGCTTCTTACAGTGAAGGCACGAAGTGTTACCTGCTACAGCAGTGCCAGTCACCGGTACCTGGGGCAGTTCCTACAGCATTTGCTCATCAGGGTGTCCTGGAGGCTGTGCTTAACACACAAGTTGTTACATGAAGCCTGCAAAATGCCACGCAGAGGAAAGGAGAGGAAGGGGAGGATGATGGAGTTTGTGCATGGGCAGGGATGCTTTTGAGCGAAACACGTGGAGGGTTAATCACAGCCAGAAAGCCAGGGATACTTTAAAGGCTACTGCAACAGAGTCCCATTTTGTAGCTAATAATGATTTGGATGAAGCTTGCACTCTTGTTCCACACTTCCAAAAAGCAAGGGGTTTTTTGGCCACTTGCCTAAAATATTTTGCCTTCTTGGCTGTATTTGTGGGGAGTTCATTTTCCTTCTGAGACCAGTCACATGAGTGCAAGTGCTTCGGACATACCCAGGCTTTAATCCCTGCTTCTGAACTTGCGGACAATGTGGTTTGCCTCTTAAAGCATATTAGGTACCAGTACCGCTGTACCACGGTGGTACTTCTGTGCAGGAAATCACCATTTCTGGGATTCAAATACCCATTTGGACCCAAAGGTATATAACAAAGCAGTAACAAAGATATTCTCAAATTCAACAGCAGGCAGAAACCTCATTTAGCCTGGAGAAGTCACCAGCTCCACCTTGTCCAGAGAAGCCCTCCAGTATCAAAGGAAAGATAAAAAACAGACAGCCTTGTAACACGGGTCATCACTTCTTAACTTCCATGAAGCAATAAATGCCAAAATACAGGCAAGAGTTTCTGAATGTTAATGGATTCCCAGACTGATGGGAAGTGCTGGGTAGGAGGACCCAGTGGAGCCAGGGGTAAGGTGCAGCCCATCCAGAGAGCAGGGCCAAGGCTTTCGGAAATGGTTAATGATTTTGCCCAACTCCACCATGGGACGGTTGAAGCACAATGCCTGCTGGAGAAGCCCCAGAAACTGCTTTAAGAGGAGCACCCCTAGGTCAGTAGCTATTTTTTCCCCTTTGAATTATGCTACCCCCTTTCCACATCATAAATCAGTCACCTCGGCAATCTGCAGAAGCCAGGCAGAGGGCTAGGCAGCAACATCTGTGGCAAAGGCCTCAGTAACAGCTTTTATTTTACCGATAGACATATCATCAGCACTTGGCACAGACATTTGGCAGGTGCACTCACCTGCAAGCACGCAGAGGCTGGTGTGCGCAGTTCAGGGACAAAGCAAGCTGAGTCACCAGGACTGCAGATGTGGCTGTCGCTTCCCGGCAGTCAAATGCCTCCTCCGACTGCTACGTGCTCCTACCTTTGCCTGGTGCTACAAGGTACCGACGGCTAAAAACAGCTTTGTTTGCACTCATTTCTGTTGTCAGCTGGATTGTGCAGGAGCATTTTTAGACAGCTCAGCACCCTCTCTCCTATGCCCAGCCTGGCCACCAAAGCCATTGCTTACTGCACGCTCGCTCTCAAGCACACTGCCAGGAAGAAAAAGTAGCCGTTTCTGGAGCACGTACTGTGCTTGCAAAGGATTGATTAATCCCAACTATCTCTCTTCAGCTTTGCATCCACCCATTCGTCTTTTTGTCTCTCTGTCTATACAGTTATCTCTTTCAGTCTCTTTTCCCAGTGTTTTCTGTTACAAAACTGGGAGCGTCTGCCTTCTTGGAAATGTACCTGGAGATAGCGTATACAATTGTGCTTACTCCTTATATTATTACTAGAGTGCCAGGGTCCAAATACTTCTTGGCATCCTTTAACACTAAATGCTCGTTTGATCAATAAATAAAAGAATTCAGTAGCTTAGCTGAAGTAGAAACTAAATATTAGCAGCCATCAAAATGTCTTTAACTTTCAAATACATAAATCTACTGATGTATTGACATCTCAAAACTACAAAGGAAGCTTAACCAAAATGTTCAATCAAAAGGAAAATAAGCAAACCCTTATTCTTTGTATTATTTATACGTGAAAACAAAAGGTAACATGCCTGCCTGTCCCTCTGATTCACTTACATCCTGCAACGCATTTTAGACATATTGTTCAGGTAATCCTACAGTTTTCTTACAGTATCTCAGAAGGTTCCTCCAGCTGGTTTCTGGGGGTGCTCCCACCCAAGGAGACCCAAGCAGTGGATTTTCTAGATACATCTTCCAAAGGAGAAAATAAAGAGAGCCTAAAGTACTGCAGATCTCTGTCCTCCAGTACAGACATAATTTCATAAACACCAGAGCCTGAACGGTCATTACTCAAATTCCAAACCAGTAATAGAACACATAATGTGACTTAAAAAATACAAAAAGGAGAATTGACTTGTACCTGTTTCATGAGCTGAGAAATGCAGCAACATCTAGCCCCCAGTTTCATGACAGCTAATAAAAGTGCAAGAGCCGAGCTAAAGACCACTTCTGTGTCTTGGGATGCACCTCTTTACAGCCTGATTTTGTAGTGCTCTGAAGGAGAATGGAGCTCCAGAACAGGAAGCAAAGCCATTCACCCTCTGGGCACAGGCAAAGTCTTGACCCACTACGCGATGCCCCTCTGGCAACTCCAGACCAGCATCTCTAGCCCATTCCGCCCTCTTCAAATAGAACTGGTGCCTGACACAGGGGCGAAGCGAGGGCACTTCTCTTGAGTAACTGCACCAAGACCCTGAGGGACTTCTGGCTGTGCAGATTTGAAGCACGCAGCATTGCAGTGCGGCTCCTTTGTGTGAAACCCAGCACAGCCACCCACCCGAGCGCAGCCCCCATGGGGCACGGGGGCAGTGGTAGAGCTGCATCCCCTCACCTTCACTGCTCAAACGGTCTCAGAAATGCCCTGAGAAGACTGTCCATCCGGTGGGGAGAAAAGGAGGCTCTTACAAGGGCAGTAATAGAAAAGTCATGTGAGGGGTGTCATTAGAGTCACACAAACTCGTGCACTTAGGCGAGGAGGCTGGAGAAAACCACATGGCGAGGAGCAAAACAGGGAGGGCTGGTCCTCAGAGGCACCAGCAAAGCAGGACCAATGGCTCTGTGGGACAGGGCTCCTCCAACTGGGCTTTTGCAGCCAGCCGCCATTCTCACCGCAGGTCTGTGGAGCCAAAAATCAGGATTAGGAGCCCCACTCCTAATTTTGTCTCTACCAGCAGCTTGCTGACCACCTGATGAGGATGAGCGGCAAAGACGAGGTGGGCCAGGAGCAGTTAGGTTGGTCACAAAGCAGACTGTGGCGTAAAAAGCCAGCGTCCGCTTCCTACATTCCCCATGGTCTTTTGATGGAAACAAGCAACACCAGCCATTTTCATACCACAAATTACTTCCATGTTTTCTGTGAGCCCACTCACAGTGTCTGCTCACTCCTCAATGCTGCCTCGCGCTCCTCTGGTTTCCATCTAAAAATGGAGATAATTATACTTGCCTCTCTCCGATATGTTTTTCCTACTGCAAATAAAAATGCGCAACAGTTGCTCAAAGGCTTCTGAGCTTCTGACGAGTGTGATCTGAGCTTTCACTATGCAAAGGCATCCTTTCTTGGGGGGCATTAGCTTTGTACTTCATAGCCAAGATGGCCTTCATTAATTTAAGCAGTATAAAAAGAAAATATGTTTAAGAAAATAATGTGGAATGAAATAATACACTGAAAATTCTTCCCAAATTTTATTATGAATAGTTTTTAAGTTAGTGCATAATTTTTAATCCAATGTATCATGTTTAATGGTCTACCAAGCCAAATCCATAGACACCCCCAGCTCTTTACATTTCTTCCTCTGTTAGCATAATATACTGGGTCAAGTGTGACTACTGTTTATTTTAACTTTGCAAAATTGATCCCAGCTTCATATTTTTGAGAAAGATTGGTCCACTTTGGTACATTTCCAGAATAAATCCTGCCTGTTCTTTTAAAGTGGGATAGACTCTTGACATACCACCATTGTGACTGTGGAAGGCATTTCTGGCACGCATAATGAGTGATTGACTTCCCTGCTTGTTTTCATAGTGATAAATATGTAGTACCATTAGGCAGGAAAACAAAGTATTCCCAAAAAGTCTCTGCTAAGCACATTTTGGAGTTAATGGGTCAGTATAGATACATCATGCTCTCTTTCTGTGCTAAGAGGTATTTGATTCCATGAAATTCACTCGCTCTCACATAATTTAAACCGCCAAAATGGAACATAGTATTTTCCCTTTTCTGCACATGTAAAAAGAGCAGACAATCTTGCCAAGGTTAACTATACAATCTTGGTAGGCTTCTATAGATTTCATTAATGCCTCATAAAAGAGAATCAATAGAACTCCTTGCATGCCGGTACAAAAAAATGACCTTTCGATTTACTCTTTAAGATACCAAAAAAAGAAACGTAATCAATAGACATCATCAAATCTTCTCTGATGAGAGCTCCTGCAATGGGGAGTTTAGATTAAGAATTCTTCAGAGAAGTTATGTTCCTGCTCTGAACTCCTTCCTAAGGGACTGTTCCTGATCCTATTGGGAAACTTTGGTGGGACTACTCATTTTAGGCCACAACCTTGCAAATCTGCATATTAGAGGCATGGGATTACTCACACGCTGAAACACAGATGCTTGCAGAAGTGTTGTCACACTTCAAAGGTTAATAGGACTGCTCACAAGAGAAAGGATTTTTACAGAACTGTGCCTTTACTCCCATTTATGCTTTAAATTTTCCTTTGACATTTTTCCACAGGTATGAAACCCCACAATGCATAAATTTACTTTGTTGGTTCCTCTTATGTAATTTACAGCTTAGCGTACCCAGCAAGCACACCAAAACGACATCTATCTCAGCATCCCAACAGGAGAGTCACTGGCTCTGCCCTGGCAGCAGCGTTAGCACTTGAAAACAAGGGCCTGATCCATGGCCTTTTCACTGAGGCTTTCCACCTATTTTGCTCCAGATTCCTCACTCAGACAGCTTGTGGGATCCCATTTTATGTTGCCTTTCATTTTATAGTTTCCTCTTGCATTCAAAGGTAGTAAAGACCATCTGATATCTTTTTTAGTGGGTAGATGGACCAATTCAGAAAGTTGTTCTAAGTGCTCTCCTCCCACTTCTGCAGGATTTCTCACTCAGATAAGAAACAGCCTCACATAAAAAACCCCAAACCAAACCAAAACAAACAACAGCAGCGTCAAGAGGTAACCTGGCAGCAATATTAATTTTTTGTCTTGCTTTTAAAGTACCTCTGTTATTTAATATGCCCCACAGCCACAATATCATAGATAGTTCATATACATAATGACGCATTTATTTAAAAAAAATAATCCCAAAACTTAAATTCATGGGACTTTTCTTTTGGTTTTCAAGGAGTTCTTCCTCCCTGCTTGCCTCAACTCATACGGAATTGTCTTCCAGCCTGAACTGAGGATCCTGAGGTCTTTCCCAAAGCAGCATTTGCCTCTTCAAACATTTCTCTGGCATTTCTTTATGGGCACCTGCTGCTGGTAATTCCCGGCCTGTCTCCTAACCACTTCCCCTGTTTTATGTCAGGGCCACATTCAGTCCACTCGATTGCAAACAACTACCAGTGTGAGACGGCTGCATGGCCCCTTGCGGTCATTAGGCAGGGCCAGTCCGCTTTGGGCGTGCTGGTGTCCTAACAAAATGGAGCAGTTTCTTTATCACCATCTTCCCTTTCTTGCCTCAAGTAGCATCATGCATAACATGCTTTGATAACCTTTAAACAGACCGCCTGTGTGCATTTGTGTCTGTCTTGTGGTTTTGAAGTGGCTAGTAAATACATACTACTCTGCTCCCCAAAACATATTTTTTATTTAGCCGGAGGATCAAAACATCCCCTTTCTCCAGCCTCAAATCCCACGGATCAGTTTGTTCCCATCGCAAGTTTTCATGCAAGAGAAAAGAATGTTTAGTCTATACCTTGTGTTTATAAACATGTATTTTGGGGGAAAGAAGATGCTTTAACTTCTTTATACAGTGCAGTATTTGTCTTACCACCCAGGAAATAAAAATAAATACTGTAGTGCATTCAAAACTCTTAATTCTCCAAAGAAATGTGTTTTTTCCCCACTGTTACCAATTAATATTTGAAACTGCTAATCCTAACAGGTCGATTTTTGTAATTTTTAATTTTCCATTGCCTACTTTGAGAGAAGACAATGAGGAAAATCAAGCTTTATTTTTGTTATTGTAAATATCCTCTAAGACAATCAAAAGTGACCGGTCATTGCCATAGCTAGAAAGACAGCCTCAATAGTACAGAGACCTGCTGAGAAAAGTTCATCTCAAGTTTTGATCAGAAGTAGGGTGACGTTCTCAGAACAAACAACTGCAGAGAGCAGGGGCATTGTGAACATACAGCCTTTCCAGTTTAATTACTAAGTCTTTGCAAAGGCTTTGCATCGGTGGGGTGGTGGGTGGCTGCAAAAACTTCCAAAGGAAATTTTCTTTTTAAAAAATAAAAAGCCCCAAGCAACTGGTAGTCATAAAACAGCATTTTACCCAATAATTGCCATTCTAGATGCCTATCTTTTCTTTAGGCTGTCTTAAGTGGGACAAGATCTTGTAAAGATACAAGCATTTTCCTCCTCATTTTAGTGGCAAAGAATTTCTTTGTTAACAGCGGGATGGCTCTCTGATGTACTTTGGAGTGTCTGCTCCTTTCTTTCCATTTTTTTTAAAAGTGTTCTCAGAGTCATGGAAATTTTTTCTGTCCAAACAGATGAGAGAGAAATCTCTCCACCATGAATACAGTCTTACAGAAATGGTAACTGTTAACAACCCTCAGCTGGTGCAGAACCGAGGCACTCACTGAACTCGGGGAAGCTGTGTTGGTTCACACAAAATGAGAGGCTCAGCTGCAAATGCGTTTTGTGAAGGCCGGCTCCCCACTTAGAAAGTTCACCTATCCGAGCATAATCAGAAGTTTCAAAACCTAGAGCCTGTGGGCTGAAATTTATTAGGAACAGATGGGGCTAAGTGGCATACACAATTTACCTGTGCACTTAAATACAGCTATATATATTTATAAGCATAAATAAACCAGCTGGTATCCATTTCCTCGCTAATCAAAACACCTTCGGCCTTCTCGAATTCCAGACCTTCACCACTACAACTACTTGGTTTTCATACACACAAGTCATACCTGGTGGCCCTCAAGTCATGAAAACTCGATCTTGAACAAATTCTCATGAACAATTTTGGCTCCTATAGGAAGACTCATGCTACTGATTAGATAATGGCGGCAGCTGAAATCTAAAGGTGACATCACCTAATAGGAAACAAGCCGGCATTTGATAAACTACTCAGAGCCCAGGTCAGAAGAAGTGAATTTTGAAGCTAGGCCTATTGTCAGGTAAGCTCTTTATCCTTGCAGGTAAGTGCGTCTTCCCAAATAATATTTCATGGTCAGTAAGACATTTCCTTGGCAAGCAACTTGCGTGAGCCTTTAAGCTGGGTTTGTGGGAAGGAAACACGTAGGCTTACATAAGCTATTTCAGTCCAGAAATTCCTTGTGGTTAGGTAATTATATATACTAATAACTTCCCAATGACAGTGTCTAGATGCAGCCTGCACATACACATAACAAAGCAATTTCATATTGTTCATGCACTGCAATGTTCTCAAGCAATGACTCACACTTCAATGCAAGTTCTCATACTACAGAAAACTAAGAATTGGGACTTCAGCTTTCCAAAATCAAAGTACTGCATTCAGGAACCCCTGTGATCTCTCTAGAGACAATGACCTGCTACGTATTTTATAGTAACACCTTTGCAAATCATAGCTATGTATTCCTAGGTGCCCATAGGATGTTGGTAGGGACGCTTGATACTGATCGCAAGATGATGACACCATGTGTTATTATACTGATCAAAATATATTGATGTATCTTAAAATACTGACCATCTAAAAGCAAGGCAAAGTTAGATGAAATCTGATCATTAAAGCGTATGTTTTTTTTCTTTTAAGGACTGCCTTAAGCAAAACCTCCCCTGGTACATTTATTTTCTAATATGCACAAGTGATAATAAATAGGCCAGTACTTGTATTTTTTTTTCAGATGCCATTTCAGAAAACAAGCAATACAACAGTTTTTACCTTGCACTGTGGGTAAGAGTTACTTTGATCAAACAAACTAAACTTCAGTAGCTGACAAAAAAGTAAGAGTGTGTGAAAATTAATTTTGACCTTAAGACCAGACCATGTGGCAAATATAATTCCCCACTAATGTACTTCCATGGAAGTGCTAAAGTCCACGGCTCAAAACAAGGAATTTTGATAAGAGCAACCAGACTATCTTCTTTAAATGTAGATAGAGAAGAAACAGAAAAAGAAGCAAATACACTGGAAAGTCCTTACGTTTTTTTAGTCAAATAAGAACCCTTTCATAACTTCGGAGTCAGAAATGCGTTTGTATAAGCCCACCAAATTCCAAAATGCCTGGATATTGTAATAACAGAAACCTTGGAAAATCATGTTAAAGTCAGACATATCACTGAGAGCTGACACAATCAGAACATTCCAAAAGTTTTGCTTGATACAGGCTTTTGCTTGCATAAATGACCGCATGCAATCATTTATTGTCCTTAGACAACTGCAGAAAACATTAATGGCAGCTTAGTGTGCCAGTTATGCCACGGACCTTCATCTGCCTCCTACAAAAAAAACTCTGCTGAGCCACTTAAACTGCTTTTCCCCTGCTCCAGCGTGGATCCTTCCCACAGGCTGCAGTCCCTCAGGATAAACCTGCTCCAGCCTGGGCTCTCCAGGGGCTGCAGGGGGATCTCAGCTCCAGCACCTAGAGCACCTCCTCATCCTCCTCACGGAGGCCGCTCCTGCAAGCCCCCACTGCCAACGCCTGGACACCTGCACCCAGTGCTGCTCCAGCGGGCTCTCCAGGGGCTGCAGGGGGATCTCAGCTCCAGCACCTAGAGCACCTCCTCATCCTCCTCACGGAGGCCGCTCCTGCAAGCCCCCACTGCCAACGCCTGGACACCTGCACCCAGTGCAGAGGAGCAGCTGAGACACCCTGCAGTTTCCATCCGTCCTGTGCCCAGGGGCTCCCTTTGCACGGACACACACCTTGGGGAGCTGAACACATCCGTAGGCTTTCTTCGTCCCCTCAAGGAGGTAGGAAAAAAGTCTCCTGCAACATTTCCCAACGTTACCGCCTACCTGATAACAATTTTCAGTTGTGCCTTTTATTTTGGGGGGTGGGGTCCTAAGCTTGAGAGGCTCATGACTCAGAGGAGACAGCGTTCATGAAGGAGCCTGACACAGTTTTGGAGACTAATAATTTCTTCAGACAGCGCAATGGCCAAAACATTTGAAAATTTATGTCAACTTTAGTGACAGTGTCAACTGCAGAACAAGGGCAAGAAATCCCCAAAGTCAACATTTTTCAAATTTGTCTTTCAAAATAGTACTTTGATTACTTCATTTCTTATTTTATTTTAGAGGTCAAAGAACATTCCCAAGTAAACAAAAATTGCAAAATGTTTTGTTTTACACAACTGTTTTTCAAGGTCTTTGTTTGGGGCAGAGGAAAATGACTTGAGGTATGATTATAAATCTTTTCCTGAAATTTCAAGGCCTTCTGCAGAACTGGACAAACTACAGGCAGTCCTAACTCACAAAGACAGTTTAGTAGCCTCATGCAACCTCAAATATTCTGCAGTAGACAGACTATCGGTCTCCTTTTCCTCTTTCTATTTAAATACAGGCTCAAAGCCTTCCCAGAAGGAGGGGGCCCAGCACATAACAGTCTCGTAGGTCCCCCAGCATCCACTACAAACCTGGCTCCTGGTCACCTGTGGTTTTCACAGTCCTTTGGGCGCCTGAATTAGCTGCATCACCAGCTGCTTCTAACAGTTTTATGCACGTGTTTCAGGCCTAGTATACAATATATGGACATCCAGACAGATAAAAATAGTAAAACTTGGAGAAAGACAGAGTATTGGCACTGCAATGCCTTTTCCAATGAAAAATAATCACAGCTGTATTAGAGCAATTGTCCCGTACCAATGTGAACGGCGTCGTTTTGTTAGCTCCAGCATAACTCAGTTACATAATTCTCCCAGCTCATGAATGTGTGTATATTTACTTTTTTATAATCAAATACAATAACGATTTTTTTAATGTTTTTCAGGGAAAGTAGTACAAGAGATTAGGAAAGAACATATGGAAAAAGTCACTTTTGACCTATGTTTTATCCTTAAAACCCGAAAGTGGATTCAGTATTAAAATCAAAGCACTCCAAGTACAGCTGTTATTACTGCCTGGTTTATGTGTGCTAGAGACCAGGTTATTCAGACTGGTTTCACCAGCAATATGTTAGTAAACAGGATTTTGTTTGGCAATTATATTAAACATGTTCATATAAGCTTGGAATTAATTACAAATGGTATTTTACCATACTTGATAAAAGCACTAAGCAGCAAGAACTAATGATGGCAAAAAGGTCTTGTCTCATTTTCAATAAAGCTTTCCATGTGAAAATCTGTCAACATGAAAAAGTTACTGCTTGTAATTAAAACCAGGCTTTAGTTCAGTAATATGCTTACATGTTATGTTCCAGAAGGGGAAAAAAATGCAATTGAATTACTCTCCTTAAACTCTGTGGTTTGCAAACACACGATCTGCTCTGGGCATGCTACCGATATAAACCCCTTCAGCCTGGGAAGACAAAAACTTCAAGTTCAGCCTCATGACACATTCGAGAGTTTTGCACTACTAACACAGTTTGTTAAGAGTTTAAGTGAGCCCTCCAGATATGCTCACAGGATTTTTGCAGTGGGTATGTCTACCCACGTCAGGCATTTAAGCTCTACTCCTGTCAGTACTTGTACAAGGTTTCACTAATGGACAGATGACAGCAAAGGGGAGGTGGAGGAGGTTACAGTAATACTTCACCATACTTGGGAGCATGTCAGTAAGCGACTAATTACCCCTCTGTTTCCAGCTCTCACATTAACTTACTAAGTGACCCTTCACCTGTCTCCACAATGGCTTTATAGCACAAGATCTATTTTCAAAGCAGACTTCAAAGTGACTTTTCAGAATTAGACCGGTTGCCAAACCAGGTGCTAAACCGTGCTTCAGCGGGTCCCAAGACCGCAGTACGAGGACCTCAGTCTGCTTGGTTGCTTTTGAAGATGAATAACAAGTTCATCACCTGTCATACTTCCCTTTACCAAGCACGCACCATTTTTTCCACCATACTTCTCAACCCTCTTTTTGATACGCTGAGATGAGTAGATGCTATTTGCTGTGCCAATAGTTAAGTAGAATTTAAGGCCATAGGCATACAAACACTATCTTGACAAGTTTAAATGTTTTCACACTGCTGTAATGAGACATATTTCTTAAATAGCCAGCAAATAACCTTTTTTTTCCATGGCAACCCAGTGCTGCACATGACAAAGCATCTTACTGACTTCAGTAGAAACTTTTCTTGAACAAGGTCATAATGTATTTAATGATAAAGAACCAAGCAGATAAGCAGCTCTGTGGTTATCCTGTGTTACAGAAGCCTGTATACTAGATTTGCTAATCTAGCTTTAATTCAGAAACCTGACACGCTCTGCTTTTCTTGTAACCATTTTCATTTCTTGTTAATGCAACCAGATGGTAACTACAGTTTGATTACAAATCTCCCTACTTTAATGTGAACTCTTCATCTTACTACTATCAGATGACATTTGCTTTCCTTAATGTACATAGTTTTAGAAAAATTACAGAAGTGCTATTGCTGCATTACATGAAAAATTCCAATGTACATTTAGCTGACATAGCATCAGCTGCTGTTTAAACTGGGCTTAGCTAATGGACTTTTAATGTCAGCGGGGTTATGTGCAGTTACTGGCTATTAGCAGGAATGGGCCCTTTCTATAAAAATCACTTTTCCTCAAGTGTGTTGTTTGAACATTCCTTCCTCTGATTTAGTGACTGTCACCAAATACAAAACAAATGCAAGGACGCTGGAATCTACTGTTATCTTTAAAACCAACTTAACCTCAGCCCAGCCTTCATGAGCGAAATATGTGTTCTGCATTGGTACTAGTGGATATAAAACTTTAAAGACAAAAGACCAAATTTTCCTTGTCTTGCTCCGGTGAGTAAATCCCAAGCAATCCAGTGAAACTAATCAGACAGAAAGCAAAATTTGATCGAAGTACTGCCATCAGTTGATTTCCCTAAGAGAAAGGACCTTTGCAATGAAACCAAGTACTCATAAAATAAGCTTATCGGTAAAACATAGCAGATGAATAGTCCACGCAATGTCGCTTTGTCGTTTTAATTCAGTTTTCTTTACAAATGTTTCTTATAAATGCAAATTTAAGACTTTCCTCTCGAGACTACAAAATGATAGAAATGTTTACAAAGCAAGTAAGTAAATTAGGACTTTTTTTTTAAGATTTGGAAGGTTTTATCTAATAGCTATGTTTACTACACAGAATTAATATGTAACACTTAGCAAAAAAAAAAAAAAAAAAGGGAAAAGAAAAAGAAAAAGATCCATACAGAAATAGTGCAGGACAAGCAAAGGATAAAAGCTAGCAGGAGCTGAACAACTTTGCCTTTTCCAGTGCTCGTGAAAGGTACCTGGCACTTCTCATTCTACTGCCTAAACCAGGATAATAAGTGCTTTTGTTACCAGCTACCAGGTTGCATTTCTAACTCAGGCCTTTGAAGGCCATGCTGTTAGTAGTAGAGGTCTCTAGTTAAAAAACGACTGATTGCTGAGGCAGGAAATTGCCACACATTTGCATGTAATAGATGTTTATGTGGATATCTGCCTACAGTTAGTGACATTTGGCTGTCAGTGTTCTTAGATGAAATAACGTGACAAAACCCAAGAGAAAAAACATCTACCTGGAAGAATCTTGCCAACACGTTTTCAAGTGGGGCACTGTGTTAATCTCTCTACAGCAAAGAGCCACATTGCTACGTGTAAGGGAAATGGAAAGCCAGAAAAATCATTCAAATTATTGAGCTTAAAAAAAATAACACAAAAAACCCTTGCCAGCAAAAAAGGAGAGATCAAGGTCCATCCATCCTGAAGTCTCACTCTACTGTGTCGACATACAGAACCAGATCAGCTTCTGAGGTGTGTGCTGGCTTTGAAGTTAATGAAGCTATATTTGTTGGTGGTCATAACCTGGCCTTGTATAGTGTAAGTCTATCCTTGGTATAAGCACTAGGGATTTAAAAAAACAAAAGGAAACCGATAGTAAACTGACATGTCCCAGTACTGAACTTTCTAGCTACAAACTTTCTAGTTACTTAGGAACTAAAAAATTAGTAACTTCCTATTTGCTACAGCACAGCTATTTTACATGAGGAAGAGAAGGAAAACCAGCACTCACATTCTTGTCAGCAGAGATCTGCTGCATAAGAAGATCGCTGCATTTTATTTGAGCAAGAAACCGAAAAAGTTACCCTCACCTTCAGAAACTGGTGAGGAAGCAGAAAGGAAGTCCCTAAAGCTACGTTTGCAACATCTGCATGAAAGGAATTTGTAATGGGGATGATGACTTGCCAAAAACTAGTGCAGCTTTGGGGCCAAAAAGCTTAGAACAAGGAATACTAGTAGTTCATGAGCCAATTCAGCGAGATTTTCAGTGAACGACACTGGTACAAGGGCACATTCACCACCATTTAATTATAGCCCCATCCCTTAACTGGACAGACTTCTAGTTTCCCATAATCAACTCTGATTTTCAGATCTGAAGTGACCGAGTTTGACGGGGGAAACTTTATCTCCTAGCTGAAAGCACCACTGAGTTTTGTCCTAATCCTAAAATAAAGGCTTGCGCAGCAGAGGTTTCTCTAGGGTCTCATCTGACTGCAGACCACCCGAAATTTCAGCCTGGACACCTCACCGTTACCCTGTTAGCCCCGGCTATTCACCGCTAGTCACGGCTGCTCATCTTGTGTATGTGTAGAGCCGCAGAGTAACCAGGCAGACGCATGAAGTTGTTGATGTTGTAGAGAAAGGTGAGAGGAATACATCTGTGCTAACTCCGTAAGCAACTGGCAAAGCTAGGAGATATATTAATGAAAGAGAAAATTAATTCAGAGTAAGGCAGTGTGCATGTCTGTACTCTGAATTACTCCCGGTAATTACCTGCGCTACAGTCAGTGTAGGTAAATCCAATGCGCATGAGAACAGAATTAGCCTCGCTTGCTATTCTGTCCCACTTCTTATTCCTCGATTTCAGTTTGACTGAACTGCAATTAACCTCATTCACTGAGACCATATTATTATTTTCGCTCACTATGTAAACTTTCCAGTATAAACACATATGTTGGGACTGGATAAGACAAGCGATGTATTTAAACAATAAATAAATACACCATATCATGAGAGTCCAGCAATTCATGTTCCAGACATTATTTTAGCAAATTTATGGTTGGAAGATAGCACTCCAAGAAGCTCTGAATTACTAATAATACTGTGGTGATCACTTTTCACTGCCTGACGTGAAACGCACTCAATTCAAGCAAAGAAACACCTGGGGAACAACGATCAGTTCAAACAAGTTTCCAAAACGGCTGCGATAGAGTCAACCTCTTTTGACAGATCATTCAAGGCTTGCTTCCACGTTTCCTTGATGAAATTCAAGATTTCTCAAACAATCACATTCAGTGCTCAGGGGACCAAGAAGAACGCAAGCTTTCCTTTTTCTCAAAGGATACGCCGTTAATCCACAGAGCTTAACATTTCAACCTCTCACTCAATATGAGACTAAGAAATAAAGCTACTTTGCTTCTTGAAAATAACTAAAAAGGGATTGGCAGGAGCTACCCAAGAAGAAAATGCTCAGCTGTTGCCAGGCTAGTAAAACCTATCCGAGCTCCTTAACGTTATTGTTGATAATGTTACCTCAACAAGGAAAAAAAAGATACTGATTTAATTGCCTAGGCAACCTCATAGCTTTTACGACTTTTAAGGGAACGGGGTCCTTTGGAGTGAAGTCATTCATTCAGATGAATGAAGTACAGTTGAATAAGATAGTCCTGAATTGCAGGTTAAACCCAAACGAAACAAAACAACCCAGGGCAGTGATCCTTATTCCATTTACAACAGTGCTGCAGTCATCTGCTGGATCCGCTCTTGCTCCTTCCAAATTTGGGCTAACGCTGTGGATTTCGCTAGACGAAGCAAATCCTCCCAAACCACCTGCCACTGTAAAGTCGGAGCTTCCAGGAAGCATCCCTGTTTCTGAGCAAGAGCATATGGGTTTGCCCTTCATCTTTTATACATATTCCTAGATACCAGCAGATATAAAGAAACCATTAGTGAGACCCAACAAATTCGACATTGGGAAGGCACCTGAGAGCCTTCAACGTAGCATTCCCTCCGTAGCAGCCAACTTTGGGATTGTCAGACAAGAAGGAGGATGGACTGGCGCACCAGAGTCTTGGGCACTCAGGAGCCTCTGAGTTCACATTTTGGCTTCCTTAAACATTTGCTCTGCACCCTTAGGCAATTCCCCTTATATCTCTCCACCAAAGAGAGATAAATACAGCTGTCTTCCCAATGCAGCAAGATGGATTAAAGATTAAATAGCTAATGCAATGTGACAAATAAGAACCTCCCATTGTCTCTAGCAACGCAAACATGTAGCAAAGCTATCCTAAAGATGCAACTCAGATGTCCCCCATGGGAGGTATCACCAACTAAGATGAGCATGCACAGCTTTTTGACTGCCTCTTCCTGTCCTGCCTGTGTAGGACTCGTAACGAAGGACAGTGAGAATGTGGGGAGGCGCTGATGCACTGCAGCATTGAGTACTGACATAGGGGACATCCCTGCCTTGATGGGATTACTGCACAGTCATGCAAGCTAGAGCAGCACTGCTTCTATTTGGGGAATGGTAAAGGTACTCACCTAAATCCAGCATTGCCTGCCCTTTCCTGGCAGCATTAAGGGCATGTCTGGCACCATTGAGAATCTGGGTCTCTATCTCAATCTGCATCACAGCAAAATCAGTGTGATTTAAAAAAAAAAAAAAAAAAAAAAGAAGAGAGCGAGACCTAGAAATTGCTGTAAATATATGCCTTAGCCAGTGCTTAACCAGGACTAAGTCAAGTTTAACAGTGAGGTTTTTCACTAGGCTGGTTGAAATACATGGAAAAATGTAAATGGAAATGAAAACTGTTATTATCGGAAGACTTTATAACTTTTAACTTTTTCATTTTCACTGAACACCTAACAGATTTTCAGAGAGCATAAGTAGAAAGAGTTTGGCCAGTGAAGTAAATATTTGGGGCTTTATTGACCTTTTCACTAAAATAACTGAATCTTTTCTGGTTTTGATTAAGGTTTCTTGGTTTTTTTTCAACCTCCCCCCAGCAAATAAACAAAAAGGACTCTTTTTTTTGTTTGTTTCCCCCAAAATTTTCCATGTTGATAAAAAGGATATTTTTCAGCAAAACTATTTTTGCATGAAGCTTTTCTTCCCCAGCCCAAATTTTTAGATAATAATGTGCCAGGCTATAAAGGGACTCCCCAAATCCCGGCATTTGATGAATTAGGAGGAAATCCCACGTTTCCTGCTTAACGTATGTGTGATTTGGGATGGAGTTATAAAAGCAAACAGGAAGCTGTTCTAGTGATGACTACCTAGGGAGAACGCTGTATACAAGCATCTCTGAGGTTACTGAAAGCTGGGAAAACCTCTGGCAGCTCCTGCCCACTGCTCTGACTCGCTGCGCCTTACTTGTGTGTGTTGTTTGTACAAGCAGAGCCAGCCTCAAGGAAAGCAACTGGAACACAACTACAGTTTGGGGCTTTCTTTTACCTTCTCCAGCTAGCGTGCACGCCCACGGCTTACAGTCAGTTTTATGCTACATCCTTACCCGAGAAAGACAAATCTAAATACAAAAACCACAAGTGATGCTCTGCAAGCAAAATGTTTAAGCAGACCTATCACAAAAACAACGACAATACTAAATAAATCCTCTCCCCATCACACTGCTGGAGTTTGGGGTCAGAATATCTGCAGATGACCCCATTAAATTAAACACAGGGAAACAAAGACTGTGCAAAATTAAGGGGAATTTTGTTGTTCCTATTTGTTCGACGTAAGCTTCTTTATAACCATTTCCCTTTCAGCACAATTTCAAATGCTTGCTTACAAATGATGCAAATTAAGCCTTTCTTTGGAAACAGTTTGCCTCCCAGAAGACTTAATACCGTTTCCTTCAGATCGCCTCTTGCATAATGTTATGATGGAAAGCTCGAGGGGCGCCTGCTCCTGAGACTGGACTCTACCGAGCACACGCAATAAATCACTTAAAACACCACCATCCCTTCAGTCCTTGGAAGCAGTTAGCACTGAACTGTGCCTCTGCACAACATTATTCTGCCTCTGTGCTGACGGAGGTTGTAGCCAACTGGAAAACCGCTACTTGTCTCTTACTCCTCACTTTTAATCCTTGGCTTACACTTTATAAGCTTGCGCTGTTTTATACCTCCAAGTCAAATGTGAAAGCAAAGATGGCTAATGAAAATGACAGGCGATGTAATTACTGCTTTATTGGCATCGATGCCAAGATCTGCCTGCTAAACTTGAAGACCTCCACTGGGTGGCTAACAAGACGCGCACTTCACGAACTAGCACAACCCTCTCCCCACTTGAAAGGGAGGAAAGAGGGAATGGGAAAGGGAATGTCATTTTTTCCTATAGTGACATATAGATAGTTATATGAAACATATTGCATAGGCAGAGCACCCACGATTAAACTAACTTTTATCTCAAAGATAGCCTCCAGTGACGTGTTTTCCGTGACAAACCAATGATCTGAACGTTTGAGACTCACATTGAGTCGAAGCCTCTTTGACTAAATTGCAGCAAAGTGTTCACTACTTTGAGCAATGGAAATTTACCTAGGAATTCCCCTTTGCAACAGCAATTAAAACATATTTTTCTGATAAGCTGTAAAAGCAACTTTTGTGCCTTTTTCCAGAAAAAGTAACCAGAACTGATTCCTCAAAAGGCCAATGATTTAAAATCCAGAAAGACGCCAGAAAGCAACAAACATAGCCATACGCTATAAAACGGGTTACTCCAAACAAGATTACTTAGCTGGTAGCACGAAATAAATGTAGCTTCACTTTTCAAAGTACAGTTCTCCTTAGTATTTCACATATACACAAAACTCTGGCCGTATACTGTACGGAAATGCTCAATTGTTGTCCTAAATCAGCCTGGGCTCCTCTCACCTTCCACGGGAACTGATATTGCTTTGCATCCTGTTCAACTGAACTGGACAGACTGCACCTCAAAACACCACTCTTCAACTTGCACAAAAATCAAGATATTTACTTGAAAATGTCTAATAAATATAATCCACATTTTCTCCTCTCTTGCTGCGCAGACCAGCTATGGAACTGATTTGCCTGGCCTTGGCACAGAGTTGTATTCCTGTTTTCAGATGTACTGTATTTGGAAAATTAAATTAGGAAAATCTTTTTAATATGGTTAATACTGTTTCCTGTTTCTGACTTTGGATGTCACACACAAAGCTAAGTCCCAAAATATAGTGAATAATCAGGGTTTGAGACCATTACCAAAGAAAGAAAGAAAAAAAAAAAGCTGTATGATGAATGATCCACGTAAAATGATTAAGTGTAAATATGCACAATTGTGGAAATGTTTAGATACACTCACGCATTCTTACTGTACGGAGGAATAAACGACACTGACAGTAATGCTGAAAAGCCATCAGAAGGGGGCTGTATTTGATGTATATACTTTTTTTCATAACTGTTGCAACCAGCTGCCAGAGACTGCAGCCGGAGGAAGAGGAGCCCAGATTCTGGCTCCCGTGTTCCCGGGGAGGAATCCCTCCTCCACGGACAGATCCGTCCGCTTCGTTTTAATCCTGCTTAAATTGCACCTCAGTCAGCAAAGGACACCCGGTGGCTGCTTTGCTTTCAGCGAAGCCTGCTGCAGTACTAAAATGCTACTCAGGGCCAGTATGGGCTACCACATCCAGCCCAGACTCGTCAACATCACTGAAATCTGCCAGAGCACATCGCTTTAAAACTAATGTTCCAAAGGGGCTTATCCATTCACAACAAAATACTACTTGCCCCTCGCTCTACTATTACAAATACTATTATACCCACATGATCAAATACAAGCGGTCCACTGATGCATCAAGATAATTAAGTCCTTTTCCCCCCTTTTTTCAACAGGATGTGTTTAGGTATTTAATTAAGAAGTGCATCCCCAAAAGGTTAGTACATTCACATGTTACATTTCACTTTTTCCGCACCAAGCATTTTCAGACTGCTGCTGTTGCTAATAAAGACTATGCTGGGGCAAGACAAATATCTGCACATATGGCTCTTTTACAGTTTTCTTTTTAAATTATCACTTTGATTTAATTAGGTTTGAGGGGTTAAGCTTAAAAAAATGTACTCTGTTGTTGTAAAGGAACAACTGAAACAAAAACTCATTAATATGTAGTCCCTTTAGCTTTTCTATCCATCTCTTATGCCACCATTAATTAGCCCATAAAGCTGTCTGAACCATGCTTGTCACTACAGATAGACAGCCTGACCCTCCCTCTCAACACACCTACCCCTCAAAAAGGTGGGGGCCACAGGGTAAGTTCTTCAAAGTTTTAACGCCCAAAGATGGGACGGGGGGTGAAGTAGGGAAGCACCAGGACTGAAACCCAGTAACCCAGTCTCTGCTGCCTGAAGAGCCAATGGAAAAGTTGCTCTTACGGGAGATGGCACTGAAATGCCGGGCAGAGGTAGGTCCTTGGGTCCAGGGGTGGTTGCTCTTTCTCTCACAGTTTGGGATGTTTGAATTCTCATTCTGATGTAGCTTATTGTAGAGGTATAACAAACGCAGCGAACGCCAGATCAGAGTTGATTCTGGCTTGATAATTGCTCTGGCCCCATTCACCCCACTTGGAGAATTAAGGGCTGTCTCTATCATTCTGGCCATTTCCTGTTCTCTCCTGATAACAGCGGAAAAATACTTAGACAGCTTCAGATAAGAAGATAAGAAATGCTAATAAAACAAAAAGTGTATTTAGCTCTGCTGAGAAGCTCACAGGAGCTGATGCTGAGATGCAGCGGTATGAATCTCTGTACCAGGAGTGTGGGGGTTGGTCCACCAACTACTCAGTTAATAAATTTATTTTCTACGAGGCAGTGGAAAAGGAAGGCATGAAAGCAGAAGCCCCAGCAATGCTCACGACCTCTTTAGCCTGCTTCCAAAGATAAAGACGGCTGGGGAATGGAGAAGAAAAGCAAAACAAGAAATAGTACTAGCAGCAAGTACTGGAAAAAATGTGCACGCCCTCTTTCCCTTCCCCTCCTCCCCTTTCTGAATCGTAACTATGTGTTTGCCGTATGAAGACACCACTTTAAGTTTTTTCTCCTTTTCAAGGTATCACAAAGGAAGATTGAATTTTCTTTGCACAATTAAAACCAAGTCAGCTGGCTCCAGACCCACTGAAAATCAGAAGACTGAGACTAGTTTGGAGTGTAACTTCCACGTGTCCTATTTCTATTGCTCTCAAAGGAATGCAACCGAAAAGACTAGAGGGGCGTTTCCATTTCGAAGGAGATGGACTGAATGGAGGATGACTTTGGAAAAAGAAGTTGGGTAAGAATCATTTCAATGGTCACGCATTTTTGGAAACGTATAAATAAAACAGAGGGAAAACTTTGCCCAGTGCTATATGATGAGAAAACTTCCTGAAGAGGGCATAGTTAAACTGTTGATTCATTGCCTCACTGAAGCACCACATACACATACGTGAAGATCCCCACGGCAAACACCAATCAGAAAATCCCTCAGCTCTGGGAAAGATGGCAAAACCAGGTCTGCACCCAAATTCTGTGCCTGGTCCTAACAAATGGGAAATAGAAGCATACACGGAAAAACAAGTCCAAGACAAACGACTATATCCCAACCACTTTCCCTGGATTTTCCACTCTGTTGTGAAAGTTTATCACACACCGCACAATGGAAAGCGTTGCTGAAGAGCTCTGCGTCCCTTTCTGTGTAGGCGAGCACACCTGTCTCCTGTGACAGGTCCCACACACATGCCGCCCTTCGCAGTGTAGGTGCAGGGGGCCAGGCTCCTCTCCCCTCGTGCCATTTCTGTCCCACAGCGCTGTGTTATGGAGGGTATGCGCGGACAGGAGAAACCATCTGAAAGCGTGGGGTATGCCCTGTGGCACCGAGATGTGCGCTCTGAAACAGCCGAACGCAGGGGGTCCTCTCTCCCCCACTCAGGCCATCTGTCATGTGAATTACCCATGTCCTGCCAGCAGAGCGGGCAGGCTCCTTTCTGCTCCAGGTCCAACTATCTGAGACGATCTTTCCTCTTCACCACGCCCCCATCTACACAGACTGATATATACCCACTGACATCTAGGTCTACGTGCAGATGGTACTATTAAAACCTTTAAACACATAACATCAAACCTGTCCTATCTTGAACATGAAACCGACCAGTGAAAGGAAACCAGTGAAAGGTACGTAAGACACAGAAGAAACGTGACACGACGCATAAGAGATTTTTGTACTCTTGTTCTCTGCTACCCCCTTTTCATGACCAGGTTTCTGATCTTCCTGCAAGATAAACGCCCTGTATGGGTGAGGGAACGTGACTCTGAGGACGGAGTAAGTATCAGCGGGAAATGGATTAGCACCGTTACATGTACAGACATGATGTACAGACATGATGTACATCCAGCCCACCGGCAGCAAGCCTACGGCTCCCGAAAGCCTGCCAGGGGCACTGGGAGTCAGAGCAACCAGCACCACTCTCCTGTCAGAAAGGCCATAGAGGAGTGTACTTTGTAATGGCTAGGTGAGAGCACAGGGTCCCCCCACAGAAATGATGGGGGGAAAACGAAGCATTCTTCCACTTGCATTATGCTAACAACTCCAAATCAAAGCTTTGGTGCATATTATTATTTCTTGGTGGCATATATGGAAAAAAAAGAACCCCAAAACAGCTTCTAAAATTCCTTTTCTCTTGTTAACCATATAACCAGGATTTCCAAGTGCTTTAATGAACCCGCACATCCTTGCTACACGCAGCTCTGCCCACACGCAGCAGCAACCTCTCTCTCCCTCCAGTGCTGAGGAGGTTGTAGAAAAGTATTTCCCAGCAAAAGCCACCCATTTCCACTTTAGGTCTAACTCCTGGGAAGTGAGAAGAAAAGCACCAAGAAAGTTTACCCGGCATCAGCTCGCAGGAGAAAAAGCCTCCTGCTGTGGCTGTCTGCCGGGTGGGTGACACACTGAGCCAGGGCTCTTTGTGATGCTCTCAAGACATCGCTAAACACGCGCTGAGAAGCAAGACATTTTCACTTGGAAAGGGGAATTTATACATGGGCTACAGGGAAAACAGATCTAGATGTACTCCAGAACCCCCGACAAGGGAGGGGGAAAAGAAAAAAAAGAAGCATAAACAGAGAAACATGGTAACTCCCTTCGGGTATATCATGTTTTAAACACGAAGAAGGAGGGTGTGGAGAGGAGACTGGGGGCTCACGAATGACCGTCGCCTGCAGAGCCCCGGGTCACGGCTGTGCCGCTGCAGAGGGACACCCGCCTCGCACCTGCCTTTCCCACGCACCTTGCCAGCCCTCCGGGGCGCACCGGCGCCGCTCCCCCGCCCCGGAGTTCAGCCCAAAGCCCCCCCCTCCGGCCTCGGTGCCCCGCTTGAGGACGGAGTGCAGGGAAACGCCTGTCCCGGCCAGGCTCAGCAACGACAGACCCGACCCGGCGGGGGCGACCGGAGCCCCCAGACCCCGGCGGGGGCCGTGCCTGCGGGGGAACACGCTGCTTGCACATAAACACACACACACCAAAAAATCACGGCATAAATTCGCCTTTTCACCCCGCCCCCGGAGGATGCCCCGGCCCCTCTCCATCCATCCCCCGCCTTACCTTGCGCCGCGGAGCCGGGGCGGCTGGCCCCCAGGACGGCCCGGGGGGGGGCCACACCGCCCCCAGC
>NW_008794665.1:3441703-3481743 GCF_000699145.1 Aptenodytes forsteri
GGCCCCCTTTCGCCTCCCCCGCCCGCGCCCCCTGCGCGCACACCCGCGGGCACACTCGCACGCAGATGCTAGTGCACACACGTGCGCGCATGCACACGCACAAACACACGCACACACACACTTACATTCCCCCCTCCCCAGCCCACCCGGGCCGTGCAGCCGGGAGAAGCCCCGGGAGCCGGGGCTGCGCTGGCCGGACCCCGCTGCACCCCTAGCTCTCCCGTCCCCGCACCGTCCCTGTGGGCCTGACACCCCCCACACACCTGCGGCGCTCTGGGGAGCCAGGGCCATCCTTAGGGAGCCACAAAATGCAGGGCGGAGGTGCCCCATGCTGGCCGGGGGGCACCCGTCTGCTCCCACGAGCAGCAGGGTGAGGGGGCAGGAGGAGAGGCAGCACCAGGAAGGATGTCGGGGAACTCCCACATCCCTGGGGAACATCTCCCTATTTGCCCCCCCAGGGTAGGGGGGCTGTGGTCGCTGCCTGCCAGACCTTACCCTCCCACCCTCCTTACACCCCAAAAAAGCTCTCCCTTGGCCTCTGCCTTCACCACGTGCCCACCAAATCTCAGTGGGATAGCAGTGCCCACATCTCAGGTTCACTGCTCAACCACGGCTCACTTGGGTTTTACTGTTTTACTGTTGCTTTCTGGGGCTTGTTTTGTTTTGTTTTGTTTTTTTAAGTTGCCTTTCCCTTTGCAGAGCCCAGGCAGGCTGTCCCCGGCGGTGACCAGACAGACCCAGCTACTCACACACCAGGCCAACTCCAGGGGGCTGCGGCCCCACAGCCCTCCTCGCATCATGATACCCCAGGGAGCATCACCTTCTCCAGCCCAGAAGCTCCCCCAAGGCAGGGCTGCGTGCAAAGCAAGGAGCGCTATTTTCCTCTGAGGCGCGTCTGGGATCTTCCCAGACACGCTGGCTTTGCCTTCCACCCCGGCAGGAAAACAGTAGCAGCATTGCTGATGCTGCAGGAGGGTTTCCCAGGGGCCACAGGAGCTGTCTGCCCCCAGGGAGGCTCTGTCCCCCCTGCCCCCTGACTTTAATGCCCTTCCCAGGTAATTACCCCAACCATTCCCATCTCTGGGTTTGGCAGGGCTGGGGGGGGTGTTCTCCTCCACAGCACCTGACACAAAGCTGCAGTGCGACAGGAAAGCAATGTTTCTTTTTTTGTACAGGCACAGAGCAAGAAAAAGGGACAGATTTTGTTCTGGGCAGCGCACCTGGGTACACCTGGAAGGTGCCCCAGGAAGGGTGCGTTTCAAGCCCAACAGGCTGATTTACCCAGTAACTCTAAGCAGTCCCCTTCAACTAGAGCACTCCAGCTCTCCATCTCCTGGCTGTACTACATCTCTTAAGGGCGCGAGTCCCATCCGTTTCAAACACTATGGCACAGTTCAGAAAACATTAAGGCTCCACCATAACCCATGAGTTAAGTCCTGAGGCTGTATAAGCGGTGGAAAGGAAACTCTCAACTTGTAGCCATGTTCAAAGGAGAATGTGGCTCCTGAACAAGAGCTTTTTTGATTGCATGCGCTCCTCACATCGGTCCCTGACCTCATGCTCCCTAGCCTTATGTCTCAGGTTGGTAGTCAACAGAGCAGTTCCCCATGTATGATGTTTGCTTGCCAGTTTTGCCGTAACTCTGTGAGTTGGGAGCATCTCACATTTGTTGGGTATTACTGTTTCCCCTGTGCCAGGGGCAAGAAAAGAGATCCCTGAAAGATGTCACACGTGGAAGATGTATTTGTTGCAGCACCAGCTGACGGGCACATCTACTGCCACGAGGGATGGAGAAGGGAGGGCTTGCTTCTCCATTAAATGGAGTTAATTTATTTTTGATGTTTTGGGGCTTCCCAGGAGTAATACCTATAGTTCCAGGCTTAGTTTCTAGTTAGTAGTTCTGTGACCTCATTAAATAGGTTCATCCCAATTTCAAGACGATGTCCCTGCAGCCCTGCCCAGGGATCCCTGGTGGCTGCCAACCTGTCAGCCTCTCTGCCCCGGAGTAGGTGCATGGGGGAGCATTGCTGCTTCACAGCCGTGACAGAAGTGACGGTATGGGCACCGCAAGCTCTTGGCTTGGGGAGAAACCAAGTCTTTTCCCAATACCCAAGGTGTGGCGGACAACAGAGGAACAAGGGTAATGCAGCCTGAGGTGTTCAGTAACCACTTTTCTACTGGAAGTAGATATACCTTGACCTGGAGAAGATGGTTCAAGCAACAGCAACAAATAGCTAAACAGGGGTCTTCTCTGGAAAATGTGCTTTCAAATCATTCTATGCTCCATTATGCGTGACAGAGGGCATCCAAGGATGCTCCATGTCCCTACATCACGGAGCTTCCTCAGAGGTCCTCCATGCACTGACAAATGACACTTGTGCCTGGGCCGTCCCTAATGCCACTGCGCTGGATTTTGCCCATTCAGGAGCCAGTCTGTCCCAAGGGCTCTTTACCTTTCTCCCTATGAGATAAGCAGAATTATTAGCCCAGCTTAATAAATTTCAGATTTGACACAGGAGTTAAAGGACTGAGAAAATTCAGGGATTTGGGATCGGAAAGTGCAAATTGCCTGGGTTTATTCCAAAAGTGTTTTTTTTCCCTGATAGAACCTGGCTGAGGAGGTGTTTTCCCAGCTGTTTGAAAAGTTAGTGACTGAAAGTACATGTAATGTAAGTTTATCTTTTTTGTCACTGTCACCTTAATGTCCTTAAAAATCACTGCATACCCTTCATAAACTCATCTGAAGCAAGTATCAAGTGTCAAACAGTTTGCATTGGAAAGTGGATTTAGCAGCCTAACAGGTGTTGCTTTAGCTAGTTTTTCAGGTAAGTTCAAGAAATTGCAACGCCAAATTAAATACCCACAGTAAGTGACTATAAAATCTAGAGTAACATTTAAAATGTTTCTGTGTATCTTGTGTACTAAAGCATTTGTTTGTTTGGTTTGGTTTGTTTGTTTTTCCAAAAGAGCTTTTTAAATGAGTTAGGTTCTAAATCAGTACTTGAAGTTTTTCACCCCTACTGTCAACTCAGGAATTTCAAGCTCTTGACAAGCAGTTTTTGAAAGCACAGAGCTGGTGAATTTGACTTCAGTGTATTTTATTGCCCAAGCAACTGGAGTTGCGAAACAATCAATTAGAAGGCATATTGGATTTGAAAAGTCCTATCAGCTTTCATAATTAATATCGTGAATGGTACTATAGGTACCAGGTTTTGCTCTAGATGTTTCCTTAAGATCCTATACATTCATAACTATTTATACAAAGCTTAACCTAATTACAGAGCTCAAGGGAAATTTATATTTTCTTTTGTTACAGTGGCACAGCTCAGGACCACATTGCAGCAGGCACTGTATGAAAACAAAGAGCCCCGATCCCCATTGCAAAGAGGTGCGAAATTTGATTAATGACTTCGGAGCAGAGGTACTAAGGTCCCCTGTGTTACGTGGGACTTGAGCAGTGCTGGTTTGAACAAGGAAAGTAATCTCTTCTGTGCATTGACAATTACGAGCGAGATTCGGTAACCCATCCTCGCACTGAGCATTGCATTCCTAGGCGGATGCTGTCACCTCTGGGCAACCGGCCTGAGGATTCATTTGCTACACAAACATTAACAAGGGATACAGATTCAGGCTCCACATCAGGTGGCTATGTTTGATAGTCAAGATGCTCTCAGCTACTGAGATACACCTAAAGCAGTATGGAGTATTTGAGCAAGGGCTGTATTTTGCAAGCTTCTCCACTAGCTGTTTGCAATGCTGGGTCGCATGCCATGAAAGGTATATCACACACCTGCTTTTGGCTCTGCCATTCCCCCAGGCTCTACCATGCTGCTCGTTTTTTATGGCAGAGCCCAGCACAACACAATCCAAAAAGCAAGCGTGTGACAAGCCTCTCACTTCACTGACATACATACCACAAGCTACCAAGTACCGCAGTTTTCTCTCGCAGTTTAGATAGGCGATTACTTCCTCTGCAGTTGCCTTGTGTGATACTGCGGATCAGCAAATGAAACTACCCTTCTGGTATCTTACATTTCAAGAGCAACACGACCTCATTCCCAGTAAAAACTTCTGAGCGCTTTTTTCATGCCAGGAATGACTGTTCGTGGTGGAACTGTGGTCCAAGGAAAATTTCTTTCATAGCTAGTGAAATCTAATAAAACAACTGATTGTGTTTCAGCTTCCAAAATCACTACTTTGTTTGCCTATTTATGGAACCAGATCTTCCAAAGGTCATCCATACTCATGTGCTACACCAGAGTGCTAAATTTTCAGCCTCGACATTATATTGGCAAGACCATGGGTCAACATACATGTTACTACCCACAGAAACAGTTTAAACAGTGTTTCACCTCCTAACAACTATCACTCTGGAACTGTGCTGAGTCACCTGGGAGGCTATGTGATGTCCTGCTCCTGATGCCTTTTCAGGTGCATACGCTCCTGTTTGTTCAATAAATTTATGGCCATTAACAACTTTGCTGTCCTCACCGTTCTTTCAAACGGTCCTCCTTATAATGTCTGAAGAGGACATTCGTGAACTGAAGGACCGTTTCGAGCAATTATACTAAAGGTAGGGCCGAATTCTGTCCCTGTATTCATGCTGAATACTGTGCATATCATCCTGTTGCATCCTACTGTGCATAGCATCCTGTTGTAACTTGTGCAAGAGGATGCTGCCGGAGCTGGGCACTCAGGGAAGAAAGGTAAAAAACTCAAAGGCGTTTAAGTTTCACTTTCAGCAGTCAGGGGCATGGTATTCTTGAAAGGCAATGGGACTTGGGCTCCTTGCCCATTTTTGAAATCTGTGTCCTCCAGCTACAGCCAAGTAATGCATCCAAAGAGCTTTTTCTTTCATGCGAATGATCTGTAAACAGATCACAGATTTCTTATTTATTTATTCTCTCTTCACATTTGTTCGGTGAATGTTTTCTCTGAACTGTTCCTGAGCTGTAGCTCATCCGTGCACAATTCATCGTGAGCATTCGAGGTTCCGTATTCAAACTATTTTCCTTATTCCTGCTGCATGAGACGATACCAAAACATTTCCCGCCTGCGAATATTCGGTAACACTTAAAAAAAAAAAGAAGCAGCTTGATCGTTGTAGTCTCTGTATCCATGTGCCTGAAGATTCACCCAATCTATTTCTTATTCCTGCTGCATGAGACGATACCAAAACATTTCCCGCCTGCGAATATTCGGTAACACAAAAAAAAGAAGCAGCTTGATCGTTGTAGTCTCTGTATCCTATCCCCTGAAGATTCACCGCAAAACTGCGAAAGGTGGGACCTGCGCCGCGTTTGCGTTTGCCGAGGGCTGGAGCCGGCGCTCCCCTCGCCGTCCCGGCGGGCGCGTTCCGGCCGGGAAGGCGCCTCTCCGAGGTCCGGCCCCGTGAGCTACATCGTCCTACACCAGGTTTCCTCGGGCTGCGGCTTGAGCTGAGCTGAAGGACGTGAGTAACTCGAAAAACACCTCAGTCTGTTGCACAACACGGTTTTACTCCTCTCTCGCTCGCTCACCGCTCGCTTTTTACTTCCGTAGCACGGTAACTACGGAGCTATCTTTGAGTTGAATATTAATGTCACTGACGGACGTCAGTCTCTGCCCCGGGATTGTCCCCATCAGTTTCCAGTGAAGTGGTTTTTGGCTCTATTTACCGAGCACTAATTTCTCATTGTCCAGTTCAGGGTGGGCTTCCTCCGAATTTCTTTACTGGTGTCACAAGAATCCTCAAGAGACGCTGCCCGCCTCTGCCTTCGTGTTTTCTCCCTGCCTTACGCGCCAGGGCATAAAGGCGTAATTGCAGTTTGGGATCTTTGTTTCAGATTCTCCCTGTGGGTGTGTATGCTGGGTTGCTCCTACTCCATTTGTCATTTTCTGGATTCTCTTGCCTGATACACTTTGCATAAGGTGACATTAGAAAGAATTGTAATTGCAGTATTTACTAAACCGCTTCTTAAGGGAGGAAACTGGTAGCACGCAGAAAGAAATATAGAGGAAGAATAAGGAAACTTTCTGGCAAAAGATGTTTAAGAAGATGCAGGTTCTATGAAGAAACACATTTTCCGATGTGGTATTTTGGTGCTCTACAATAAGATCAAACTTACACACTGACCTGTATAACATTCATCTTCTTCTAGATCAAAATTGGCATATTTTTTATTGTTACCGATTTTCTTTATAGTTCAATATATCTGCAGTTTCGTGCATGAGCTATTTCATGAAAACAGATCACATTAAGCAAACTATGGGAGTTTGAGAATATGGCAATGGCCCAGCCTTCCCACTTACGACTACTTTGTGAGAAAAAACAGCTATGACAAGAACAAACAGCCTCACTTGGGTTGTTTGGGTTTGGTTTTTTTCTTCCTTTTTCAGTTTGAAACTTGACAAACTACTCTGTTGTACGGTGGGTTTGAAATGCAACTCTCCCTACTAGCTGCTCTACTGCACCTTCCTAGAATGCATTTACTCTCGCCGACGTACAGCCGGGTTATCTTTTTTACCCAACAGAAAGAAGCTTTCATAGGAAAACCCTCAAATTCCTGAGCAGTGTGCGACAGTAGGAGGAAATCTGTTGTAAGTGCCTGTAATGGGACGCCTGGCTGTGTGTTTTCAGTCTTTTTTCTCCTGGCCTCTTGGTGGCAGGGCAATTAGAGCTCAAATGTACAGGGAAAAGATATCCCAGTACAGTAATCAAAGCAAACATTATATAGATTTTGATTGCTCCAACAAGAATGAAGTCTTTGTTAACCGAAGTAGCTTTATTGATTTGAATGAGGAGACGTATTTATTCTGTTTTGTGAAGTGCTCCAAGCTGTGTGTGTATTTAATGCTTACGAATTCAGAGATGAAGGAGTAGAAAAGTTCTGTGTAAAACCATAGAAGAGAAACTGTATCATTCCCGGAACATTTAGTCTAACATTCTTTTCATAAAGGCAGTTATAATACTTGTGGTTATCACTATCATCTTATAATAGACCTTAATGTTTCACAAACGGCATGATTTGTTTAAGTCAAATAATTAACAACATTCTTGACTGTTTAGCAATAAATAGTTTGTTTTCATAGAAATACTCGGTTTCATCTATTTGTACAGAGGCTGAAAAATGATGGAATAACAAAAATGTTCAGCCCCACAGCTGAAGATGAAAAGTTTATGAATATAAAAATTGCCCATAACAACAACATGTGATCCTGTTTTAAGTATGACCTTTAGCTCCTTAAAGTGCATGTTATCCAGTGATAGAAAATAACTTTATGTGGTTTGTGTTACTACAGTAATCTAAATTGACAGCCTTAAGATTTCTTTGTCTGAAGATGTTATTAGGAATTCAGCTGCGTATTTCCTCATGTGCAACACAGATAATATCAAGCAAAACTTGAAAAATAAAGAGAAGACTCCCCTTACTTCTGTAGTCTAACTATGACCACGTGTTTCTCGTAACACACTGAAAAAAAAGGTTTAAGTTTTGTCCTGAGCAGATGTAGCTATTCTGGGTCTGCTCTTATTTCAGATGAAGTTCCACAGAGATTTACAGAAACCAGCTCAAGCCCTTTGGGAATAAATCCTCTATGTGAAAAACTTTGTGCCCTTTCACCTATGGGTCTCTACTGTAAAGATAGCGAGAGCCTTATTTTGACCGGGGAGCACTGCAGGTTATCTGCAGCTATCCAGTTTACTACTGCTTTAACTCGAGACCTACATTTTTATTCATTGTTTCTGTTTTGAGCAACGTTTTGAAAGGTAATATCAAATAAATGGACCCTTGGCTGTAGCCCCACACAATGCTTTCTCTTATTAGATGTCTCAGTTGATCTGTGTTCAAGGATGATTAAAGTATCTTGCACTGAGTTTCTTAGTTCATTTCATTCCATGTGCATTCATAAATTAGTTGATGGTAATCTATTAATAAAAACTTAATATTCTACATTATCCTCTATAGAATGTTGCAGGGTTTTTTCTCTTTTTTCTGAACTGGAACTATTCACAAACTCTTTTCAAGAGTCTGATAAGATACAGATTACAATATACTGGCTTGATAATGGCCAAGACTTTTGCTTCCTCTCCGAGTAACACGAACTCTAAGATGAGAAGGGATACCTTACCTTCATAACTAAAATATCATTCATTATTTAGTCTCTAGGTTATTAAAATCAGTTCTGAAATGTGGAACAAGAACTTACCACTGAAAAACTGGATATGGACCCAACAAAGCAGTACCAGCGATCATGTTATCGGCAAGAAAAAGAGCAATTGCTTACATCCCTAAAAGCTCCTCTTTCTCCAGACCACAGGAGGTGAAAAAGGGAAGAACACGATTTTGACAACAAGGTTAGACCATAACAGACCTGCCTGGGGACTCATCGATTTCTCTGGAATTAAATTGTTCCAAGTAGCAACAATGCCAACTCGCTTAATGATCCCTTTGAAAAGCAAGCTTTAATGATCAAGTGACCAAGATAGAAGGCATAGAATGGAAGAGAGTAGACATGGGAGGGGGACGGGACAGCACATTACTGGATGGTCTCAAAATTCACAGAGAATGGCAGTAAGTTCATTAACGGTTGGAGACTTCTGATGTTTTCTGCCTGCTCTACATGCTCTCAAACATGTCCTGGAAGAGGAAGGCATAAATTGGAACTGAGCACGAGTAGAATTTTGGAGGCTGCTGGCTGACTTTTTATCCTTTGAATTTTTAATTGATAAGGAAGATTTGGTTACTTTAGAAAAAAAACGAAGAACTGATCACAGTTTACAAGGATGAGCATGTGGGAGGACTGCAGGGGATGGAACACTAAAAGTAGCAGGACATTATATATAAGCAGCAAGATCCTCTTTCTTAGAAGAATCAGATAAACAATATGATCATAACTAGGACAAGATTCACAGTTACAAGCCAAGAAAAGATTTCATGATTCTTGTTCCTCCCCATACCTCTAGCATTTCAGGGATTGTCAAAATCCCTCCAGGAGCACAGAACAAAGTAGCTCACCCCATCTTTAGCCAGTTTTCCCCCTTTATTTTTTTCCTTTTTTTTTCTCTTTTTTTTTCCCCCCAGAAAGAATTTATTTTCCACTTAAATTTACTTTTACTCCGCACATGCTCTCCATCTTTCTCTGCAAGGAAAATCATTCTCTCAGTGATGCAGCTTGCACTATGGCCCTGTTCTGCTTTATCCTCCCCAAAGGGAAGGCCATCAGCTGAGCGTAGCAGCCAGGGTCATTGTCATGGCAGGCAGAGAATCCACAAAGACCTTAGAGGGGTGCTCTAAGGGGTGTTCAGACATGTCTTAACAGCGCAGCTTTTGGTGACTGGCCTCAGCAGTTACTCACTCATCATCCTTTCCACAGTGATGCCATGGCAGCAGCGGTTTGCACAGCACTATGTGCTGTGAGCTGGGCTGCCTTTGAGTATGCTGTGGAAGGTAGCTCTGTGACTTTATCCATCTAGCCAGATCTTTGTGCCTGGTGGAGCTCCAAAAAAGAGTGCAGAGAGTGCAAAGGAGCCACTGTGCAGTCTTACCCCATTTTGGCATGGGTCCAGACCTTTCGTTGCCCTTTTAAGGACATTCTTCTGCCCTAGGAGTACCATGTGTCCTTAATGTTTACAAGAGAATTAAGATCTCCAGTGATAGTGGTCTTAGGATCAAGAGGCAAGTCTACATTCAATACCGTGTTTGTCCTCCTAGCTGGTTTTCCCAGAATTAGTACACACATCAACAATTCCATAATGTATGAGTAAGATCTGTTTATTCCTTGCCACAGCTCCAGCATTAATCATTTGTGCTTCTCCAAACCACCAGTAAAACTCTGTGCCGTGGAAAAGTACTAAACAACGTGTAGTGTCTTGGAGCAGGATCAGGCTCAGTCCAGACTTAACAGTACAGTTTTTCACTGGGACATTACACTGCAGTACGGCTCTCTGCCCCCAAATAAAGGAGTTTTTCAGTTTTCCATTCAGCTGATTATAGAAAGTATTGATAGACCTGTTTAGTCACACGCCTTGCTTTCGACCAGTAATTTTGCAGAAAAGATTATCAGAGACATCCAAATGTAACCATATAAACAATTTTGAGAACAGCAGATCATTTATGTGGCACTTTGTATCCAAATTATAGAAAAAAATTATAAGCTGGGAGGACCCCTAACGTTTTACAGTGCTGTAGAAAGGCGCTAGGCCAAAGCTAATGGAGTTTGCTTGGGTATCGGACTGGTGTCATGCTTATTCTCTGCTGATGAGTGGCAAATTTAAGAAACCTGTGCCAGTCTGGGGATTTACAATAGGAGGAAAAAGACATTTTTAGATAACTGCATCTAGTTGATTCATTTGGAATCGCTGATAAATAGACACAGCTGGTGGTGGAAGTAAAAGCTGAGCTGCTCTTTTTTTTCCGTCTCCTATTGAGTATTAATACAAGGTGAAGGTGATTGGTATTGAGAGGCATAAACTGAAAGCAACTGGAAGAGAAAATAACAAAGAGGAGGACTAATATTTGTCTAGAGTCACCTAAAATCCACGAAAACATGAAACAAATCTTCCATGCTTTGTCTGTTACTGGTTTCCTGAGAACTCCAGCAGATATCACTTAGTGAACTAACTCCTTCTATAGCTACTAAAGGTTGCATGTGCGTTAGCAGATTGGTCATGCAACTACCAAGCCATTGCTGCAAATCACTGCGGGTGTGGGCCACAATACTCGGTATGGTTTTCACCTCTCACTATAATAGTTTTCATCTGGACCACCTAACTGCTTGCGGTTTTTAATTCAGCTGGTCTGCAAATAAAGATGCTATTTTCCCCACGTACAATATTTATGCCCTTCCACATTTAAACCCCAATAGAATTAGTGCCAAAGGTGAACACTAAACCAAAGAACGATTCCTTTAATTACATCTGCTACTGACACAAATATTCTTTATAACAGGAATTTCCTGCTAGTACTCTTATGAACTACCGTATACCTCTGGCGGGAAAATAAGTGTTCACAAGCTTAAGGAATTCCATATGCATTTTATTGATGGTAATTCAGTTAGTTGTGCACTCTGAGGCTGCTGCTGGAACAAGGACTGTTTTGGCTGATGGATTCTGCACACAGAGCATACATTCAAGAGGAATTCACTAGGGAATTGAAAAATGAGCCATTACCCTTGTGTAGACATTGGGAGAAGAAAAAAAAAAACAACACCCCAACCAAAACAAACCCAAAACTTAAAACAACAATATTTATCAAGTGTGGTTCAGCCTGGATGGTGGGGTTTCTAGAAACCTTGCTTAAACGTTTGTAAACCAGTCCAACAATATGACGATTTAGTATAAGGACCTAAAACATATGTAGATGGCTTACGATCTTTCCTCAGACATTTCTGAAGATATGTGCTCCACATGGCTTATCTTTCTTTGTCTGTCCCACTGACATACACAGTCCTCAGCATAATCTCAGAGTTTTTTTCAGGAAGGTGGGGTGGGAACCAGCTGTCATTCTCGGTTACTTATGGAGACACTTGCTTTCTTGCCCTAGAGTAGCTCGGCTGCCTCCAGGAAGGCAGGCAGCTGGGAGCTCCTTGGCCAGTGGAAGTGCTCACAGTCAGTAACCACAACCACGTCTCACTCAGTGTAAAGGAAACGCGTTGCCTACCAATACTGCTTTTCCCTAACTCTTCACAATTCCCTTCCAACCTTTTCGCAGACTTTTTGAGAGCTGCAACAGACTGAGAAACACTGGCTTAGAGGACTGCTGGTGGCCTATTCAACCCCTCTGCAGAAACCAGTACAAATTGATGGCAAAGGAAACTACCCAGTTCTGCAAATCCCAGTACACATGAAAAGTCCTGGCAATTTATTTCTGAATAGATTTCGGAGTAAGATCTGATGAACCTATACAAAATATCTCTGGGACAAGTCCTATTTCCATTAGAAAAGAGCCCACACAGAAATGCTTGCCACAGTTTCTACCAAAACTTCATGAGCTCCCTCCAGAGAAAGACAAGGGACAGAAGTACTTGTCACTAGCTGTAAGTGCCAATAGGCATGACACAAAGAGGATTAACAGCATCCAGAGTTTGGGAACTTGAGGATGAACATTTTTAGTCTAAAGCCACAGGGTTTTGTGCTTCCGGACTCTTCAGGTCATGCTTGGTCTGGGTGCATCTTAACTAGACTTTAAATGGAACTAATTTTTCCCTTAGAAGTCATAGAAAGAAAGGTTGGAAGTTGATCTCACTGCCTGAAGGAGGGGTAAATTAGCCTGTGTCTCAAGCATGCTGTTAGGAATGACAATTAAAATCTAATTCTAATTAGCAACACTGGATGCTACTCTAAATAAACAACGATGCGCAGGTTTGTTGTGCAGATTCTTAGCTGCAGAAGTAGGCAAGTAGTAGACAACGTGCAAGTTAATCACCTCTGCAACAGCAAACGGACTGGCTTGTAAATACACAAAACACACACTTGAGATTTCTTCTGCAAGATGAATTATTGTGAGAGCAGACATTAAGGCTGATACTGAGGTCAGGGCGGCCTCCTCAGGCTTTAGTTAGTGTCTGGTTCGATTTCTGGTTAATTAGGGCTGAGAAGTTGGAAAGTTTGCAGCTCTGTTGCATATTCTTTACCTGCTCTGAGGAGGTAAATTAGGAGAAACTCCAGGCTGTCAGTTTTCTATCTAATAATCATCCAATAAAAATTACAGAGAGGCAGAAAGTCTCCAGCTGCCAGCTTGGACTCATTACTGCTGGCCATGTCATCTGGAGAGCCAAAACAAGCGAGGATCCAGGAATTCGAAGCATTAAAGGTAAATTGTCTTTTGTTTAACCATTAATATTGAAAACTTCAATTATTGAGATCTCCAAGCTGTGTTCCAAATAAGGCAATTATAGGGTGCTGCATTTGCTCCTCTCGATTTATGACCACGGTCCTAATGCACACTTTCATTAATTTCACTAGCACTAGCTCCTGAGCCTGCATATATCCCACCATGCAGTAACTTCAGAAATGTGACTAGTGCTATTACTATTCATGTGTGGACATCCTGCAATGTGCCTAGGGCCAAGATCCTCGAAGTTCAGCATCTAAATATCTTTTGAGATTACGGCCTACATTAAACAGAATTGAATTTGAGATACATTTTGGCATAATACTTCCAGAAAGTACGCTAATAACTGTAATAATACCTAACCTAATTGTTATAAGGGAAGGGAATCATGTTAGAATTATAAGAAACAGAAAATGTGGAAATATTTAGAGTATGTCATCCAACATTATCTATTGTGCTTTTTAATTGCAAGGGAGCTGGGACTGCAGTGTAAAACAGCAGCACTCGTGAATTTGGACTGCCATTACTGTCACATTTTGTTGAGTACTACATTTATACGCATTTTAATGGTACTCAAAATAGAATGCCAAACCTGCTCAGCTTTGCTTGCTCTATAAAAAGAATCTGAAGTCAAAGTCTAGAAGCAAAGGAAAGAAAAGGAAAAAAAAAAAAAGATTAAGAAAGAATGGAAAAAGAGGAAAAACCTAAGTGGTGCCTTTCCTGGAAGCAATTCCATGGCAATAGTAACGATAAAACTATTCTAGAAAAAAGAAATATAATCCCCTGCTCCATAACAAAAGTAGATCTTTTTACTACTGCATAACATGTGAAGTGCTACCTGCCAGTAGTTAAGCATAAAACAAAGCTTTTCTCCTCATCTTCAAAACCAGAAATCTGAAAAATTGACAGCAAAACTGGGCTAAATACAAATCCAGTTAGTTTCATTAATCCCATTCTGTACACATTTTTAAATAGCCCTTTAAAACTCTGCTTGATTACCATTTATGTGCAAGTCTTCCAATAAAGCCCCAGGCTTTCACAAAAATATGTATTTTATGACTTCATGAAGGCAACTTAATGTATTACGAAGGAAAAGGAAGAGGAAAAGGAGATAATTTAGCCCAAAGATGTTTGGATACCTTCTTGCTTGTACTTCCATATAGCAATAAAACTTCTGGCAAATAAGGGATAAAATTGTCCTCTTTTTTGCATATATCAAATTGTACAGCCCATATTAATATTCATGGCCTCTCCTCTATCCCGCCTTGAACAGCTTCAACTACAACTGAAAGTTTGAGTCTAGTGCTTCAACAGAGACCTGTATCTTGGCACTTACTTAAATTCTGCTTCCCCAAAGTGGTGTAAGTAAATTTGCATACACTGAACTTATAACATTAAAAAGATATGCTTTCACTTCCAAAACACTACAATCCCTGTTTCTGAGCTAATTAAAACTTAATTCAACTCAACCGTAACTGGACCAAAGCTGTAGAATGAGGTCTGCATACACTAAAGTGATGGATACTGAGTTGCTGACACGGTAGCTGTGAATTGGTATTTAAGCTGCCTTTCAACTTGCTGGCAGCGTCAGCTTTTTAAATCATTCCTCAAAATGCAGCTTTTGAACATGTGATGCCTAGAAATGTTATTACAGTATCGGGTGATTCTTATTAATTCAAATTATTACGTCACTGCTGCACCTCTGGAAGTCACGCCGAGTTAGCCTACCAGTTTAACCAGGATGCAGGCAAGCTGCATATTTGGGAAGTTTGTGGAGAAGTTACCTTTGTTTTCAGAACTTATCAAAGGAGTCCCAAGACACTGACTTCATTTCAGGATCACACATCTGTGCCTCAAAGATTAACACATTGCCAGTAATAATAATCCAAGCTTTTATTCCTTAACTGAATTTAAAGGCAGTGACATGTATAAAATTAAATCTTAAAATTAAATAGTTCAAAGGACTTGATCTCTCACTCATACAGTTAATGAGAGACGTCTATTACAGAAGGCGGCCATACAAATATCTAACTTAAAAATGCAAGTTAAAGAGTGCCTCAAAACATTGGAGCAACTTCAGAAGAGCACTGACTCTGTGTAAACATTCTTCTGCTAAGAAGATGCTAAACTACTTCTAGGTTAACACAAGGAGAGTAAAACTGTTTGTTTGAAATTCAGTGGCACATGAACTGGACTTGAATTTCTTTCAGCAAAAATGGATGCTTTGCTATACTGCCTTGCAGCTCACACCTCTTACGGCCAATTGTATTGTGTAAAGACGAGCTGCAGAGGTTAGCAGTGTAGTTGTGCTGCTTGTGAAGATAGAGTGGGTTTATAAGTACATATGCACATGTGGAAATTTGTGATTGGGTCCTATATCCATGCAGAGCAACATTAAGATTAGCGGGGCTGAACTCAAATTCAGGGACTGTCCCATACATACTCCTTCATGGGCCTAGAATGCAGAAAACTGGGGAAAAGCTCTGTAGCAACTGTGAAAATATCCTTTAAGATTTTCCTCCTTTTCCCATGGCATGGACGTAGCAGTGTCTCAAATGATCTAGAAGTGATTGTTATAATGATTGACATACTCGATTGGGAAATAGACTGAATTTGCCTGGGGGAAAGAGGCAAAATCTATTCTAATACAATTATTTTCTATGGGATGCAACAGGTCATGTATGCACAACCTGTATTCAGCATGGCATAATTATGTTTTTTTCTTTCAGATCACCAAAGCAGTGCAATAGCGGAAGTACAAGAGCTGCACGAGCTAAATAAAAATACAATCAAGTTCTGAAATATTTAAAATTTATAGCCAAATGTATCCTGCCCAGGATACATATCCTGCTGCCAGATCTGGATATGACTTTTGCACAGAAATCAACCATCCCCTTGCTTTGGTAGCAAGAATTCACAGTAGCAAGTGCTTCCCATTGAGGGTGTAGCGACAAGCTGCCTGCTAATCTTGCTTCCTTGGAGGGCCTGCAGCTGGCTTGCTCAGCACTTAAAGGAAGTTAGATAAGTGCTTATATATCACAGCGACAGGCATTATAAATATCCTGCTCTGCTGTGTGCTTATGAAGCTGCATTAAGCCCAGTGCAATTTACATGTGCATCTCGAGGCAAAACGTTCAGTGTGGTTTCACTCGTTATCCATGCTTGTAATGACCTTCCCAGCTATCCAACTAAAATGCCTGATGTCCAAAGATGCTGAGGTGACTCCTTTCTGCCAGCACCTACCCGGGAAGCACCTATGTCTATCAGCAGAGCTGCACTGCAGATGTGGCCGAGTGGCTGCTCTGTGCACTAACAAGCGGCATCAAAAAGGACCTCAAGTCAGTGGCCTCGGGGAGAGTCAGCACCTCCTCGCTGCTTTCGTTCCCAACAACTTCAGTGGGAACTCAGGGCACTTTGGGTCTCCCAGTTCTGTGGCAGCCCAGCTATCAATAGGAGTCTCATGCCATGCAACATTTTGGAATCAACCTCTGTCTTTTGCTTCTAACGTGACCTGCAGTTGAGCCATTGGTGAAAGAAGTTCCAGCTCTGAGTAATTGCACTGTCCACATCAACATGATTAAACAAGCAATATATTCAGAGCTTTGCATATGAGATAAATTAAAGCTTTTTGTTCAATGGCACAGAATGCGTTTGAGTTAAAAAGGGTGCATAGAGTGTCCCTTCAGTAACCCTGCTTTGTCATCGTGATACACCACCCTGTACTCCTAGGCTCAGGAAGATTAAGAGAAGCATTTACATCTTGCATTAATGAAGCAACAGATTATGGGGTTGTGCACTCTGTTACTGCTTGTTTGCTTATTTTTATTTATTTATTTATTTTACAACCTAAGCGAATCAAAGTTACAATGGGCTGAAGAGGATGATCTCAGCTGATGTCTGGAAGTAATTTTATAATTGCCCTATAAGTCAGAAATGACAAAACCTACTTTTTTTCCCATGGCACTGAGACCACCAGTTGCTGTATTTCCTGCCATGCTCTATGCTGTTTGTACTTAAGAGGTTTCTTTTCAAGAGAAAAACTGTTTACATCCATGAGCTAAGATAAGATATATTGTGTGGTGAAGGATATTTGGTTAGAGAAGAAAAACACTGGGAGACAGGGAGAGAAAATAAAAACAATAAATGGCGAGTTAAGCCTTCAAACATTCTCCCATTTTTTTACTAGTGCTTTGGGCTTTTTTTGGAACAATTTCCCAGCAGAAGTCCAGGGGTTTCTCACAGATGAGAGTTATGTATTTCTCCCAATTGTTTTTACTGTCTGGTCGCAGAAAGGAGCACAGTTGCTCTCAAACAAAAGGCACCTGTAACCCTACCATCATTAGAGAGGTTCATGGTGACTCCCAGCAGTCTTTGTATGAGGGAACTTTGCTCAAATTGACATTGTAGCAGCAAAGCCTGGTGGCAAGAGGTGCAAACGTGATCTTTCTTATTTAATCCCAAACCTTCTGTAAACCAGCAGGTAGCACTGAAGTTCAGAATTACCTCCAGGTCTCTCTCCTCAGGGTGAAAATGTAATTCTGATAAATCCTACTTCCTCATTGTACCGTTATAGCTAAAGGTAAATTGAATGAGTCAGATCTCAAAATTAACAATTACTGAACCCCTTTCAGAGCTATTAAAGTATCTCTTTCCCTTGCCTAACACATGCTGTCTGCTGTCTTCTGCTTGTATGACAGATGATCTGCGGTCAGTGTTGACATTTGTGTGGTCACCCCCATTCAGATCCCAGGGCACCGAGAAAGGCTTTTACTTACGAGTACATGCAGTACAAGGAAAAGCTGCCATACAAACCAAGAAGAGGCAGGACGCAATGAACCAAGCAGCCAGCCTTGTGCTTGGTATCACGTTTAACTCCCTGCTCTCTGCTAGAGAATGAGGTTATGTATTACGTACCCAAGTCAGGCCAGCCTTTTGTGGCCAGACACCATCAACCTCATTCATGTAGACTCTCTGGTTTTTGATTGCAGAGGCCGCATTTGTACACCCTATAATACAACAAAGTCCTGGTCTCAGGTGGGACCTGTAGGCGATATTGCAATAAAGTTAATAGGGAAGTCATATTTTGTGATGTCCTTGGTCTTTTTACAAGGGCATTAGGCACCCTGAGGTTGGCCTGTTGGGATTATTCCTTTTTGACTGGCAGGCTCCAAATTATGTCTCGTCTGATTAACTCCTTTTATAGTTTATCTGCAGGTGTCAGTGGATGCAGTGGGGCTGCCTGTAAGCAGTTCTTCACTGTCACAAACTTAGAGAGACCAAGTGACTTTCCAGATATTTTTTCAGGGTGCCTGCTGCATACAATCTGTCTTTTTGGCATCTACAAGCCTTATGATCTGCATGCCTTCTCATCATCTGCTATTTGGCTATTGTCTTGTTTAGAAAAGGTTTTTTGGAACTTAAATGTCAACAGGTGTGGCAGAGTGTATGAAGGCATGCAGTACAGAAACGTGGCTAATGATAATCTCACATTTTTTTCCTGTTAACAATTGAAGTTAAAAATAACATGTGCATACAGAACCCCGTGACTTTAAAAAAATGTTTTCCAATTAATGAAGTCTTACATTCTGTGTCAGTCATAAGTCATACCAACTCATACACATCTTGCTGCTTTCTGCAAGTAATAACTGCAAGTCTGGAATCAAACTGACCTGTCAACCTTTTCGTACACGACATTTCTGGAGTAGGGGCAAGGGTCTGACCAACATCTAACTGACATAAGCAGCATCCTAACAGATGGGATTGGAGAGCTGGCAGCTGAAATACCCGTTCTGTTCATCAGCTGTGGGCACAAAGCATAGCCTGTCCAGCCAGATTCTGCATCTTTAGTTAGCATGCCTATGGCAAAGGTGTTGTACAAGGAGGTCTGTGAATATTTTAGAGCTCTGAATTCCAAATATCACTGATGTTGAAGTGCCAAGTGGGAGAGAGTATTTGTCTCTCATTAAAGTGCTCCTCAGCATATATTTCTGCAGAACGGCATTCCACAAAGAGAGAAACAATTTTTGGCTCATCTGTTGCTTTACAGGTGAAGAGCTGGCAGCGGATCGGGAGCACCTGCCTCACTATGACCTATGGCCACAAAGAATACACTCTCTACCCTTCCCTCTTGTTTCTCCTTAGAGACAAAAAGGAAAAGAAAATCCACGGCTTGTGCTTCATCACATACAGTTGCTTACACTGAGGGGAAAGAAAACCACATGGCCTCCCATCCATAGCTCTCCAAAAAAAACTAACCAAAGCACCAAGAAATGGGCTGCCCTTAACCTAAAGGACATGATCCAGAATACCTACCTTGCATCCTAAAGTGCTGACTTATGCTTATCTTTAAGCATCTATAACTCCCTGCCCTGTGCAGCTTTATTAGGCTAAATAAGGGAAACATATCTGAGGGCAAAAGACGGAGAGAAGGAAGGCAAGGAAATGCCTGTATTTTTATGATTATTCACAGGCGATGGATTCTTCTCAGTGCCTTATCATCAGTCTTATAATCACTAGCTACTCAGAAGCTCCTCTTTGCTACACTCGGGGTCAGAGCAAACACTCCGGATCATATTTGTGTATACTTGTTTGTGCAAGCGCGGGTGAGGTAAAGGGAAGAATGAAATGTTAGGAATGCCAGTGTTGTAATTCGACCCTCTTGCTTCACACTGAGATTTTCCTGTGTTCCAGGTACTGCCCATTTATCTGTAACTGTGCCATTGCCTCTCCTACTCCTCTTAATCCAGACAGTGCAGTAAGGTTAATGCAGAGGCTGGGCACGGAATCTTTTTGCATTATGCCAAAAAGATTCACCAAAACACGTCTGTGAAAAAACTTAATGATGAATTCAGAAAGCCTCCTGTAAATGCCTAAGGAGTTTGCACCCTATAAATATTTAAAACAAATATCTCCCAATACATAAACACTCTCATTTCCTGCTGATAAACCCAGACGCATCAGCAGGGGTGGAGGGAAGGCAGTTATCTTTGCTCAGATGTTGTTTAGCATATCCCTAGATGCATTGAAACTTTTGTGTTAATTGTTCCTTTTCACTTATCCTTTTCATCATCATATAGTGTTTCAAAAATGCAGGAGATGTAATCCAGCTCCTAATCTTAGCTAATGGAAGCTGTGCCTAATTAAAAACTCATCAGTGTAAAAATATGTTTTGTTCACCGCGAAAGTAAAAAAAAAAAAACCCTTAAAAATTCCATCCTGCAATTTTGGTACTTTTATTACTTGTGCATGATCTGTGCAATTAGATAGTACTTTACCTCAATTAAACAACATCACATACTTGCAAAAAAAGTCTTGTTTACACTAAACAGTTTGGGAAGAGGAAAGCTGTTTTCTAACACAGGAGCCAGCTCCTCCACTACCAAAAAGTAACAACTCAGGGGCAATAAAGTAGCTCCTGACAGCTCAGTGTAGTATTACACAGCAGCAGAGAATTAAGAAGAAGAAGAAGAAGAAGAAGAAGAAGAAGAAGAAGAAGGTATCAAGTTCTACCTATAAAGGAAATTCTACACGGGAAGAATGTTTCTGTATAATGAACAGAGAGGTACCAATTTCTGCTTAGTGGAACAGCGCATCTGGGTTATAAGGGTCTCCAAATAATTAGGCCTCATTTTCCACTCTCAGCTCTGCAGTGCCTGCTCTGATGCTCTGATCCTGCCGCTGAACAACTGCAGGTTGGATTCAGGGAGTGAACGCGTTCAGCAAGTGCTGCCATCATGTCTGAGGCACTTGGGCTCCTCTGAATGCTCTGCTTGGTAGCTGAACCCCGACTCTGCTCTTCTGACCTCGTGCCACCTCTGAAAGGACACAAGGATGGCTAGATATAGAGACGTATTCCAGCATCCCGAAGTCTGGCTCTGTCCCAGAACTCCAGGAGTTGCTTCACTGCCCTCTCCCGAGATCTACCAGGGGGCGGGTGAAGGCCCAGAAAGCATGCAGACTGTTGTCTTTGCGATTTTGTAATTTACATCCACTGCAAAGCTCAAGTACCTACGTTGTTTACTTATCAGTATTTGTTTGCATTGCTGCATTGCTACCATTCCTACTTAGAGAACAGTCTTCCTCTCCCCGCCTTCCAGAACAATGCCTTGCAGGGAAACACTTACTAATGCACTTGGGAGAGCTCCTGCTGCCTTTGCGTGGGAAAGAGTGCCGACTGCATGTGGAGACAGTCAGGTTATATTTCTCCCTTTCTAAGTTCAAGTAAACTTCTTTAATTTATTTGGTAATGTGGAATTAACTTTACATTTAAAATAGGTCCTGTCCCTGTGAACCCAGCATAGCAGGAAAACACTCCTTGAGTTTTAAAGGTTTTAACCCTTGCAGATCTGGGGAAACTTCCTCTTTCCCGCCTTTGCTACTCTTGAGTCCCTGTAGCAGCCGAGAACAGCACAATAATTGGAGGTATGTCAGGCAAGCTGGATGACTACAAAGATAGGCATACAGACCTATGCACGACATTTTATATCTGCCCGTACAGATGTGAGAAGGTTTTTATTTTCTATTTCTGTCCCTTGCCTTGCATGCTTCATTTGTTGCAGAGCATGATCTTTCTGTTGAAGCGGCTCTACAGATTCCCTTATTTCAGTACCATATTGATGTCTACCTGTGGCTGATAGCACGCAAGAGTTGCCTGGTACACCGTAAGGGAACATGCCAACGAGTGTTTTTGGAAGCCATTCATGGGCAGCTGTATTTCCTTTCTTTTAAATACTCCTTTTTACTCTTAGGTAACTAAACCGAACCATCTAAACCGTGTATCAGCTGAGCCTGTGTTGTTGGTGCTTCAGAGGGCACATGTCCACCATGCCGCAGGACTGACTGACTTTTTTTTTTTTTTTAAGTAACCAGATGGAAAGGGAAGCAGGCTTGCCACTGGAAACTTTAAGTTATTATTATTATCGCTGTGTTATCAAATATCTGTAAGCTAGACTTGTCATGTACACTTGCATGACACCTACGACAACCAGGGCTCAGGCTTGGCTGCTTGAGGCATCATCATAATAGATGGCGTGGTGAATTAAATTCTGTTACTCTCCAAAATAGCATAGCATGCTTGTTCCACGCTGTTCTATGACTTTGCCTCAGCCAGATCCATAAGGCACACAATTGCCCAGCCTGTGTCTTCACTCCTTCCAGTGTTGCATTAAGCTATTTAAGGTAAACGAAGTCCAGATCAGACTGTTACGTATGTACACATAGTGAAGCTAGGAAACTTTAGAGAGACACAGAACCGGTCCAGCCAAGAGCACTGACAAAACTCAAGTATGGCATTAGATCCTATGCAAGGAACACAGGCAAACAGGAGGAAAACTTGTTTCTCTGTGTAATTGGTGAACAAAGTACTACTTGGGCTGAGCTCTTGAGTCAGCGGTTCTCCTGATGAGCCACTCTGCCAGGAAGAAGTATCACCCTGAAGGACACCATTTCTGCCATCAGAGCTACACCACTACTGCTCTGAGCCCCTAGCTGGACCTCAGCTGTCCCAACCCTGAAAGCCTCCTAAGCAGGATATGCCATGGAGATGAGCATTGCTAGACCCCCTGGAACTGGTGTTCTCACCGTGTGTCTTCTCTTTTTAGTCTCAATTTCTCTCCATTTCCCCTTTGCCTTCAGTTTTGACTACCTGGTCAAGTGAATCCCTTGTGGTACCATTAAGGCTCTGTAACCAGTGAAGCCGTTAACAAGCCACACACTAAACAGCACAGAAAAGAATTGCAAGCTTACTGGGTTGTGGTGGGCTTCGGATTGTCCCTGTCCTCACCCATCAGGGGACTTGAGGAGTGCAAGGAAGAGTCACCATTAGTGGCAGAAACTCCATTTGCTGTGTGAGTGTTTGTTTTCAGGAAGCTGAGGTTAGACTTTAATGGCGACAGTCTAGACTACCTCAACAAACTTGCTTTTTTTCCCCCCAAACCCCAGTTTCATCCTACTTAAGACAAATATTTGCTTTCTGTTCCTCTAAATAAAGCAAGCTCTATAACTAAAGGGTTAAAGGAAGGCTGAGTGAAAGCCTTAATACTCCGCATTTTAGTGACTTCAATGTTTTTCTTCATTTTTCTGAATCTTTAATGAAAGTTAAAAGATTTTTAATGGTGCTATTTGCCATGGGACTCAGCTGAAGTCTCTGTGCTCAAAACCCTGAGCCTTGCTTAAGCGTACAGTGACAGGGTCGTGCTAATGCCTTTGACTCTTCAGGCCAATTTATTCCATTTAAATTAACACAACATCGACGAGCCCTTGGCCTCTCTGCTAAGGTGGTCAGCAAGGCTGCCAGTTGTGATGACGGCATCTGCAAGATGAAACCTTGCCTGCTGTGAGCTGCTGGGATGAAAGGAGACTGCTAGACATTTAAATCTGATGTTAAGCAGAAGTGTGATGATGTTTTGGGAATGAACTTGTAGTAAGCTTCCAATTTGTCTTAATTTCTGTGGTACCGCATTTCTTTAACAACAGCCTGAATCATACCGTGAAGCTTGTCTTCTTACAGAGTATAGAGCAGGGCCTCTCCTTGCATGGCCTATGTGGTCTGAAGTCTTTATTTATATTTCCCACTTCTATATTCCTTAAAAAAAAAATCTGCAGAGCAGTCGTGTAGTTCTTCATCCCTTGCCCCTTACCCAGATTTGATTCCCCCTCCTCTTGTCTGCTCCCACAGATGTAGAAATGAAGAGAATTTATTGGTTTTTTTCCCTTCCCAAAGGACGAACCTGGGGAGCATGTCTTCCCACCTCTTTCAGTCACCATGCTCAGGTGCCTCGCTCTTCTGACCTGGGAGGTTTTATTCCCAGCTTGTGAGGCTCAGCATTCACAGGCAGGTGATACAGTACTGTGACACGTGCTCAGCTAGCAGAAGCAGTGAAGTTATGGATGGTAAAATAATTCACTCACCAATATTTTCTGTGAAATGAAACAGATTCTGTTCAAACAGGGCAATATCTATCCTGCCAATTGTACGGAGAGGCAGGCAGAGGCAAGCCTAGAAAGGCTTTTTGCCTTTTTTTTTTTTCCTTCCTCTCCAAGATCAGATTTTTGCACAAGCTTTCTACATTTTTGATTCAAAAGTAAGAATAGGTATTAGCAATTACATATGCAGGGCCCACCTCTGCTTTGAGCTCAGTGTAGTCATTTATACCTATACTAAGCAACTACAGAACAGCACCTGAAAGAAAGGCAGAACTCTGCACCTGCTCCCTGGAAGCGTAAGTGCCTACAACACACGCTGCAAAGGAGATACAGCCTTACCACGCTCTACTGTATACACAGCGATGTGTGATCCATCAAAGGACCGGTAGGAGGAGCATTGCCAGTGCAAGGAACTGGGAAAGGTGGAAGGGAAAGCAACTGAAGCATTCGGTGGTGATAAAGAAGCACTTTAATGTATTTCTGCTTCAATGGCAGAGTAGAGCGTGATGAGGTTAGAGGAAGAAAGATGTGCAATATGCAGACAGCGGTGAAAGTAGCAGTGGCACAAAGTGGAAACTGTGCTGTAGGTAGGCACAAATGAGCAACTTGGAATGGCTTTTTTTCTACTCAAAAAAGAAGAGAGCTTTCACACATACTTAGTAATTAATAGGGCACCCTTCACATGCAGTATCAATAGGAAGTGTAAAACCTAACTATTTTGTTTCCCTTGTAGGAGGTTTTAATCACTGAGCAAGCAGTAGCTAAGTGTGCTGTAGGAAGAGCTATGATAAATACTAGATTTTCATAGTAAGACAGAGCTTTTGTCTCTGCTCCGTTGCTGACAAATTCTTGCTATGCAAGAAGCGTGACAATTAATGGAAGAGATTCAGGTTAGAAGACACAACATGGAAGCGGTGATCTGCTGCTGCTATTCCTGCACTTCTCACAGGAATGCTCCTGCTCTTTCCAAACACCTTGCCAAGTAATTTTTATTTCCAGTGGCTTACATCCATTTCCCTGGGGTAGGTGGCAGAAGTCATGGTCATTTTTAACAGCCTATACAAAGGCAAGTTCATCTACTTCACTGGGACAACGGTTACCTGGCGTTACGCAAAGTGGGAAATTCAGGCCGTATCAACGACAGTGGGAGTTTTGAATGAGGCAGCAGCAGGGCCGAGCTCCACTCAGTCTAAACGATTGCCTGAACCTGCAGGACATGCCTGGCTGCATTACTTGAAGCTGAGCTGATGGAAAGCCTGGCTGTGACCAGCTGGACGTCAGAACCAACCCACCAAGCAGAGCTGGAAATTTTTCTGCATCACCACTCAGACTGTCTCTTGAATTGTAAAAGTTGTTAACAATATTTAAGAAATAGTGGATAAAAAGAGATGAGAGGGAAATAGTCATATTTTAAATAGTTGGTTTTTTCCTTTCTGATTACTGACAAAGTTGGTTGGAAAGGATCGACATTTTTATTTGAAAATACACTGAGATAAAAAGGGAAACATATTTCTCCTGCATCTTTTTTTCTTTGTTTGACTTCACAGCAGAATTAGTTGCCTCTTCCTTCTTTATCTGGGAAGAGGGAAGCTTCTGATCCAAAACGACATTGCAAGGAACACATGGAAGCAGAAGTGGGCACAGGTCTTTGGGACTTGGACAGAAAGAACAGCCACTTTTGGATCAGAGGTGCCGGCAAATCATTGAAATAATCTGTTGAGGCAAAGAACAAATGGACTGCACACTGGATATCAGGACTACGTACTGCCTGTAACACTTACCTACTGTCCAAGGTTACAAACCTAATGTAAGCAAAATAAGGTCAAACACAGCAGCATCTGATGCATTCAATGTATTTTTGGACATGTGCAACTTCTCGATTTCACACCTCGCAGCAGGGCTTGATTCCTGTGCTACAGTTCCTTCTGACTCAGTAGGCACTACAAATAATCAGTGCTCCTTGATTTCCCCACCTCTCTTCCCAGGAAAACTGTTACCTACATTTGGTTTTATGCCAGATCAAAAGTAACCAATTCCATTTTTAAGCCTGAAGCTGTTTAATAGTTTCTCTCCTCTTCCACCCTTTTCCCTCACTGCGAGAAGGTAAATGACCTGTTTTTGAATGGGTCTGTAAGAAACCCCATCCATCACACAATTAGCTAGTTTAAAACTGCTCCAGAAGATCTGTTGGATTCACAAAGAGAGGAAATAGCCTTAAAAGTGGGTCTTAGAGTAACAAGAACAGTCAAGCAACTTTGCTGTCATGCAGCTAATCACAGCTCCTACATTTCAAGCATTTGGGGTCTTGAAAGAGGAGGTCTCTGCTAAATTTCTTTAGGCAGCACAAAACATGCTGGAGATATTTCAGTTCTGCCCGCACCATCGTCACACACAGATTGCATGCTACTCCTGCACAGCTGGGTGAAGATGCCTCTTTGCAGAGCTATCCCCTCTGCCCTATGACCAAATGCAGTGTACTTGATTACCTACCTCCACATTAAATTCACAGCAGGTACCAAAACACACACAGGGTACAATTACTGTAGACTACCTTACTCACCTATCTTAAAGCTCTGTTGGCTACTGTAGATATTAGTTTGGCCCTTAATTGCCGGCCTGCATGTTGCAGGAGACCTCTGGAAACAAAATGAGCTCCCTGGGAAGCAACAGATTTCAGGGAGGAGAAAGCTTTGAATAAAGAATTTCTCATGATCAGAGAAAGAACAGACAGGACAGGTAAAAGGGAGACCTAGGAACAAGGATCTAATGATCCCTCTCAGCTTGCTTTTGTTGGTGCAGACCAACGTGCAAACGTAACACAGCTGCTCACAGCCCTGTGGGCTGCACTTCCTTCGTTTCTGCCTCCAGCAGTACAGGCAGCTAAAACTGCAAGGGTAGAAGTCCCTTACAGATAAGCAGAAGCCACAGTCCTATGATACTACAAGGGTTAGCACGGCCATACCTCTAACTGGAATATGTATGGCTGTTTTTTACAGCTTTGTTCAGGAGTTTGCCTTGGAAACTGCAACACTTCAGCCTGTGCTCCTCAGCAAAGTCCTGGGAGAGCTGGTCACTAAAGAAACTGCTGGCTGCCAGGAACCTTACCTTATCGTTGTGGTCCCCATTAGCATATTGCCATACTCAGCATAATGTGGTGGGACTGATGAGTGTTTAGGTAGAGCACTCACGGACAACATATGCTGTCAAAAAACTCTCTTGTCCTTCACTGATCCAAAAGACAATGCTCCCAGTGTTCCAAAAGACAGAGACATTGGTTAGACAGATCACAACGCATGAGTTTGTGTGAAAATATTGTAATGATGTGATATCAAATGGATAGCCGGGATTTTATATAAACGGGCTCGATGGAGTTATGAAGTATTATCTTGCAACTTTCAGAATGGGGAAGTTCATGGAGATGCTCCAAACATCCGTGACTGGAAGACTGATATACAGAGAACAAAGTGAACATTACTGGGGTCAAGTCACAAATTTCACATTATGAGTGACAAACTTGCATTTACCAGGGACTGAATGTGTCAAAATTAGTCACATTTTCCTATTTAATCTGATTTTTGCATTTTCGTTCCTAGGAAGGATCATCAGTATTTCAAGTACGGAGGACTAGATACCTGGCCAAATACCATAGTCTTATTTCCACTCTGACTCTTATTCACATTTCATTTTTTTCCATGACAGCTGTGCTTCAGGTGCTACCTCTGCTTACAAAGCTTCAGTCCTTTTCAGGCTAGCAGTAAAAGGAGCTCAGTGAATTGAAGAATGGCCCTAATAATCAACAGAAGCCTTGACCATGTTTGTAGCAGGCGCTAGCCCATACATATCACACCCTCTTTCAAGGTAGTTCATAAATTAATAAAATAATAAGAGCACATGAAATATTATAAATGGTATATAAAATAATAAAGACAAAACCATACAAATATTTCTCATAAAATCCCTTAAAAGGGATTCTAAGTATTTCAGTTTATTAATAAGGATTCCAACCTACAGCTGACAAACACCCTGGGGAAACAGAAACCACTTAATCAAGCCTTTCCTTTTATAAAAATCAAAACAAACCATGTGTTTCATCTAGGGTTTAGGTGGGAACAAAGAGTAATTTTTGCCAACTACAGTGGTTACTAAAGTATATCCACCCACCGCTGTCATAGATATTGCAACTGGAAGAAGCCCAGGTGGCTCAAACAATGTTTATCAATCCTGTCTTGACAGAGCGACTACCTTTTCCTGAGCTGATGTTGGTGCTTGCAAGCAGATCGATTGTATTCGGTCAAGGTGATGGTGTTCATTCTGCAAAACCTCCTTGACCTGCAGGATATTTCGCTTTTCTGCAATGCACTGCAGCGACTGCATGGGTAAGACATGTCCCTTTGGTTTGTCATTTATCTGGCAAGCTTATGTATCCACAAGCATGTCAACACCTCTTTGGATATTAGCGGGAGTATAAATGTTAGTTTATGCTAATAAGTAATACAATGAAAAACAAAGAAAAGGTCAGAAACTGTAGTTTTATATTAAGTGTGATTTCCCAAGACAAAATAAATCCAATCCATGGCACATGCTTTTAGTTTTCCAAGAGATATATTTATAGCTGTGAATATGTACTTTGGCTAACCCTATTGTAAGCACAGAGAAGGGAGGAGGGGTTTTTTTTTCACTTTTAAAGAAAAAGAGGGAGGTTAATTGGTTCTGCTAGCTGAAGGGCTGTGCACCAGGCAGCGGGAGCATGTATTGAATGGAAGAGCTACAGAGACAAATGAGCCAGTCTACATGATGAAAATATCCACCTAATGCCTTGGGATAAAGAGAAAAAAACACCAAGACACCAATAAAATAAAAATAAAATAAAATAAAATAAAATAAAATAAAAGCAAGAAACCTCTGGCTACTTCAGGCGCAGTGTTATTAACCAGCATCTCATAAAAATAATAAATAACTCTTTGTTTAGAAGGGTAAAGAACGTATTGTTTCTTTGCTGTAATTGCTAGAAAAGGCAGTCATGTCAAGACTGAAGTAGTGCTCAGTCGTCGCCTTCATATTTACCCTTTCCAGCCCAGAGACTCTAGATCCCAAACTAGCTAAAGGCATTTCATCTTTAAAGGTTTCTCTCATGATCACAAAGAACAAATCTCACTTATTTTCTCCGTTTAAATCAGGGATGAATGATTTGTATGAGCAAAAGAGCAGTGCAGTAAAAGCAAGCAGGAATAGACCTCGTAGGCCTTGAAGGAAAATCACTAAAGAAAGGGACAGTTACTCCATGGCAATGTTTCACAGACACTGGCCATCATAAACATGTACGTAAACTCAGCACAAAATAGCTACAGAAGAAAGGGGAGCTCTTGATAAACAAAAAGAACCTCTGCATAATTTTCCTGTTTATCCAACTTTTTTTCTGCTTAGTTGCAAGGAGCCCATGGGCAAGATGCACAACTTTGTGTAGGAAAATTATCTTTAATTGTCTTCTTTCTTCTGATTCTGTCTAGCTTGCTGTCTTTCTATCCTTTCTTTCTTTATTTGGCAGAAACGACAATTATTCTTCAACAGCTATCTGGAGAGTCTCCCAGTGTACTTATCCATCACTCTTCACTTAAGGTCACACATTATTTCCAACACTGACTGAAAATAGTACCTCGTACCATCCCAAGCTGCACAGAAGCCAACGAGAGCACCTGCAGTAGCCCATCCTCAGGAAAAGCGTTAGATACCACTTACTGTACTGACAAAACTTCTGTTACAATACTACCAGTTTCTCTCAGGTCTTCATTTCTATTCACAGCCTTATAAAAGCTCGGGAAGCGGTACTATCTCTGTGGTACAGATGGAAGTTTATGAAAACCTAGGGAAGGAACGATACGAGCCAGCACCGGTATGTGACAACAATTTCCTCTAGACCTAGCTGGAGCCAGAACGCACAGAGCTTCAAAGGTGTTTGATTCAATGGGAATTAAGAACCTGTATAGCTTTCAGGATCTGGGACAGCAAGATTAAGAGATGGATGTCTGGAAGATATTTTGGTCTGACTCTACACAGACCTAAGTGACTCGGGGTTTTAAGTCCCACTTTCAAATACGACCTTCATTTAACAGCTTAGGATCACACCTTTTCCGTGATTTTCATAGGAATGTCCACCTGGATGAATAGGAGTTTGCAGCTTGGATTAGATACAGTCTTTTCCTGCTAATAGATGTTTTACTTTACTGGATGTCACAACTCCTCAGCTCAGTATTCTTACCAGTAATTGTTAAAATTGTAAAAATTTTGCATTCTGCTCTATAAAGTGTGAAACGGTTTAAAAATGGATATCACTAATGCTAATGCAAGATTTGGAAATTCTGCTGTGCCAATTCCATGGTGCCCTGCACTGCTGAGGTCAGAGTCTCCTTTCCTTGCGTCTCTTTTTAAATGGACTTGGGGAAGTAAGACTACATTTCCTTTGGTAGGTCAGCTGTAAAATTTTGCTTAGTAACTAAAATAAAGTTAAGAAATTATTTCCACTGGAACTGAACAGATGTGTAACTTCAACAGAAACACAGAGAAGCAGATTAGCAAGCAGTCCTTTTTCTTTAATTGCTTATTAGTAGAACACCAAAAAACGAAGCACTAACATTTCTAGAGTGAAATTTCTGTTATTTTTAACAGGCTGCGAGTGCATACTTTTTTCATGTGCTTGGCATATATAAGAGAACAATATTATTACTTTTTTGTCAAGGTCATACATTAAAAGACAAATCTTAAAAGTTGTCTAACTGATCAAGCTCAGTGCATTGCTATGCGAATGTCTAGTTTTTGTAAGAATGCGAATGTCTATTTGTAAGAATGGGTGAATGTCTAGTTTTTGTAAGAATGGGTGGATACTGTGTAAATTAGATGATTTCTTTTCTCATAGAAAATATTGTACATTAATATACATAGTATTCATATACATAATATTCATAAATTCATGGCTTGAAAAAAATAGTAGCCATCTGCAAAAAATATCTTTTGTGAAATTAAACATTAACATTTGAATGATTTTGCTTCCAACATATCATCTTTATTTTTCTGGAAGGGGTGGCTGTTGTACAAAATTCTCTGTTACTCTCTCCAGTAAAAGGCCACGTTAACATATGATGAATGACCTAGTTTCCAAATTTTCTACTTTTTCCCTCTTACCTCATAATGATAATTCTGCTGTGCTTGTATTTATGTTAACATAATCATTTCTGTTTCTCACTCTTATTAGAAAGGACAGATAGGATATTTATGGGAAAGCATGTTTGAATGACCAGTCCTTGACATGAATAGCTGGACTATGAGCAAATTCAACAGCTGACATCTCCCTTTAGAGTCAGAAGCCGGGCTTACTCTTGTTTTAAAAACCTAACTTTCTTTTGCTTAACTATCAGCTAATAGGGCTCCTACCTAGGAGCGGAGATCCACGGTCGCCTTCTGGCACCTTGTTTTCTAAATAGTCCTTGTTTAGCAGTGAATATTTAAAGGTCCTGACTTAGTGGTGAAATGAAGTACGGAACAAATGATAATCTGTTTTTCATTAGCTTTCAAGTTTATTTTAATAGGCAGAATCAAGGTTAAGCGTGAAAGGATTATGATTTGTTTCCACTGCTGAGAGACGCAGCATTTGTCCACGCATCAGTCGCAGCCACAGGGACAGGGTGAATTGATGTGCTGACATGCCAGGGTAACGGGACTGCTTCCTCTGCCCGACCATAGCTGCTTAAAAGTCAACGTGGGTATCTCAACACCACGCAGCAGTCACTGCTATTACCGTAGAGTGGACACACCCAATCTCTTGATTTTATGCCTCAGATAATGGGTAGTAGAGAGGAAGCGGGAGGAGCACCAGCTGCAGCTGAACAGACCCACCGTAGAGGAAGCGAGTGACAGGAAGATAACGGAGAGTGACTGGTACGTGCCTTTTGTTTCTCTTTTGAATTAGAAATGTTCTCGTACAAGGTCATTGCTAATCCACAACCTCCTGAACTCTGGGGGAGTTTCATCTGGCTAATAAAATCATTTAGATACATTTGTGGTGATTTCTACCTAGTGTAAACAAGCAGTGTGCCACGATGCAGAGGCAGCCTCGACGCCAGTGAGTACACGGGTGTGGTGCAATGCCTTCCAGAGACACTAGCTTGGACTCAGAAGGAGAATATTTATCTTGAGAGTCCATGTGCCTTTAGCAAACAGCCTCATTTATCTGTACGGTCTCTCTGTGCCTGTGTTTTCCCCCATGCACACCCGATGCGTGGTTAGACATTCCCCATGCTCCTTCCTACCTAAACCAATACAACTAGAATGATGAGAATAATTCCTGGTTTAGTTCAGTTTAGCTTCAGAAGACACGTTTTCCAATGCTTTCAAGTGACCTGCAAGGTGGGATTTTTTGTTAGTTTGCTTTTGTTTTTTCAAATTGGATCTAGAAGAGTCTTATTTCTTTCTGCATTGTTGTTGACTGGAGATCTTTTAGAGGGGGAACATGAAGAACAGAGGACCAAATGAAATAGTTCAATGAGAATGAATCAAGACAGTGGAAAAAACACCATTTTGATTTTGCCACTTTTAAAAAAAAAATCTGAAATAAGCAGGAAAATTTCAAAATGTAAATATTTTTGAATGAAAAATGAAAGCCTTTTCATTTTAAAAAAATCATTCTGGAAGTTCCAAGTAAAATATTCACATTTTTTCTTTTGTCTTTGTTCTTCTAACAGAACAATTCAGTAAAGCTTACTGGAATATACATCCCCCCAATATACTTTTTTCTGCAAAAGAATTGCTTCAGCTAAAAATTGACATGGCTGTGAAGAAAAGAAATTTGAATATATATTATTTTGTCCTTACTGTCATTTATTTGCTTCCCTGAAAAGAGAAGTCTTTCTGAGCCTTACCATTTGATGCTCAGGTGAATTTAGGATAGTTGGAATGGAAATTCTAAGAGAATAAAAAAAAACATGAAAACTGAAAAAAAAAAAAAACCAACAACTGTTGTAAACATTTAGGACTACTATTGTATGCATGGTTGAAAAAGTATGTATTTTTAATAGTTTAACTACTGACATGACCAAAACACTGTAACTTCTCATTCACTTTTATGGGAACGTTAAAGTTAATGATAAAACTTCATAGAAACCTAGTCTCATCGATGTCTCTCTTTTTAAACCAATTGAAATGTAAGCTATAAAATGTGATTGCATACCCCCTTTTCACAAAATGCTTTAAATTTTATTTTTATTGATATGAATTAGATTAAAAAAAGAGGAAAAAAGAAAAGAAAGGTTATTATATTTAGATTTTTTTTTCATTATGGAGATCTTTGAAAACTCCATTGAGACTTTTTGTTAGTATAAATAATGAAATCATTCGAGCGGATGATTTTTTTAGAGTTTTTACAGTTCTGTCTTTTAATTAAAAGTTTTTCAACTTTTATTTTACTGCTAGAAAATCCTCATTGCCATTTTAATTTAAACTGAAATGAATGATTTGAACTTTTAAAAGCTCTATTTAATAAAAACATTTAACTGAAGCCTATTTAGTACATATATAATTAGAATGAATTAAAATGTCATTAATCAGACTGTTAGATCCTGACGCTAGATTTGTAAGTTTCTCAGAATGGAAATAAAAGTATTTGCTTGTCTACATACATGCTCGTGCATATTCCTTAGAAGAGAGAATGGATTTTACTTCTACTATTGGATGCATCCGCCTTGCACTACATAAATCCTTAAGTGCATTATGGGGTTGAGGAAATGAGCAGTACCTATAGTCAACAAATATCAACCAGAAATATCAGACCTTGCATTTTTTACTATTTCCAGACAAGACAGAGAAGAAACTGCACCGTCCTCTATGCTAAAATTGGGCTAATCAAAGACATCAATCAACTTCACACCGTGGAAGAAGTGTTGTGAAAAAAACGTTATAGTACACTGAGTTCTCTGTTGATTTTAGCATTCAACTATGCACCATTGGCATCAGAGACTAGAATATCATACAGTGTATGTTAAATGATGTTCCGTTCCATGCAACACTCTCACAATGGCAAGCACATTAAAATGGAAGTAAGGGCTCTGCTTAGGACAGGATGAGCAATATCAGTTCTGTTCAGTGAATTCCCACAACTTGCACCTTGTGGAAGAAGTGAGGCAGACTGACGCAAGGCAAGGAAATTGGTTCCGATGTGTTTTTGCTTTCATATCAGAAAATATTGAAATAAGCACTCAAGACAAATAGTTACCTTTTTCAAAGCTGCCCAATCTTCCTCCTTCATTGCCGACTCTATCAGTCTGAGAATGGGAGTGAGACATCATTTTGCAAACAGAGGTCATATTGGAAAGAACAATGCCATGCATGACTAATGAAGTCCTCTGATTCATGAGGAAATTTTGATTTACATTTCAAATCAAGTGATCTCTACCCAAAACAGGTTTTGAGCAAAGAAGAAAGTGAACTCTGCATTTCCATGGAGATAGTTTGTGAAGCATAACATATGATGGGGCTAATCTTCTTTCATATGTCATTTCTCACCACCAAAGTACACGTTACTCCTTGCTAAAAGAGCACAGCAATTCATGAAAGCAATCTATATTTTCCTGTTGGTTATACTCCACTCCGTATATATCTAAAGAAGTGAAGTCCTTTATTATCCAATTATTGATATTACTTTAAAGAGTTTTCTGTCTTACATATAATTGAGATAGATTGTAGTCCTAAATACAGAATAGTTTCCATAATAGCTTAAAAGGAGAAGAGCAAGTCAATGCTATCACTAATAAAACTTTCTCATCAACATTATAGTACTTAAAAAATCCTTCCCTTTAGCTATGAAAGGTTTGGTTAGCGTACCTCCCCATGGTTTGACTTTTGTTTCCTGTGCAGGGTATAAAGCTGGCAGTCTCAGTTATGGTTCATGGGAAAAACATTTTTGGGTTTTTTGCTTTCTTTTGTCCCTGTAGTCTTTGCCAAGAGCAGCTTCTTAGTGCTCAGCACAGCTGTAAGGAATGGGTTGTAGCAGGGAGACAAATACAAATGGTTACACCAAAGTAGGTGCAAACCCATGTGGCTGTCACCTCTTCTGTTTACATGAACAACAACACACTGAATGCGCAGCACCAAAGCTTTGGGAGTGCTTAAAAACATTTTCTCTGCTCTGGCAAAAAAGAAGCAGAAAGCAGTCCCTCATTCAAACCGACGTCCAAATTCCCATCCGTGGAGCAGGTACCCGAAGTGTATGCCTCCATCAAATTGTGGGAATGGATGCATTTCAAGACAAGCTGATGGGGATTAGTGACAAGAAAGTGTCTTAGCTGCTATCTTATTTTTGCTAGTCATGCAGATCTGGCACAGAGCGTGCCTGAGCTGGATTCTGCTCTCGTTCACAAGAAACCTGTTAACGCAGCTGCAGTTGCCAGTCCAGATGTGCCTCCATGGCCCCTATGCAGTTCCACTGTCCACATCCCTTCAGGGATATACAGGGAAAAAAAAATGTGATGGGAGCTGAGGCATCTGACGGCAATGAAGTTGCAAAAATGTAAATTAGGAAAGATTTTTCCCTGCTAGTTTTTTTGTTGCAGATGAAGTTATCTCCGCCAGGCAGAATAAAGATGGATTTTCAGATGCTAACACTGGCAGTAGCTGAAAGCACTGACCATTAGAAAATTCCTAGCGCACTTTGCCTCAGACCTTTGTGAGTAGATACTCCAAACTCTCACAATGTTGCTTTCACAGGTACAAGTTTCAAATCATAACTGTGATTTAAACCTGGAAGCGTGCACACTGCTGATTGCATGCAAGGTGCCTTCTGCTGCCTGCCTGCACTTCAGAGCTTTTCGTTTGCCTAATGGGGTGCACTCTCCAGGTATGAGTATTACATTAAATCCTAGTACAGGACTATACAGATGACAGAAAGCACTAAATTACTGAGGAATGCGCTACGTAGAAAGAGGGAAAATGTGAAGAAAAACGGCACCAAAAATATCACATAAAAATTCTCATACAATAAGAACTACCTCAAACCCTGTCGTTATCCTTTCCAAAGACTAAAAAGTGCTTTGACCTTGTCTTCAAAGGTGAACCCCAGAGCATCTCATAGCAAACCACAACATTTCCCTCTCTCCATAACTTTTTGTCTGGTTAGAAGTCAGCTAAGGAGAAAGCAAAAAACATGAAAGCTGCCACTCACCTGGCCTAACACCTCTCTGGAATAGTCATGGGTGCAGAATAAGGACATAAAAAGTATTAAACTGAATTCTGTGATTTAGATACAGAATCAAAGAGAGTAAAGCGAGGACATGAAGGATTAGATCTATTACTGCGTTAAAAAACACAAGTGGAAAAGGCAAAGGAAGAGCCAAGTCACTTTATTTGACAGCAGCTCCACACAGCTGTTTTCTTTTTTGAAGGAAAGGGAAGGAAGAACAGGGTTGTTTTTTTCCAAGTGAAACTGCAAGTGGAAATTTGAGATAAAGATAACCTAATTATATAAGTGGATTTTAGCTCTGACAGCAAGGTTAATGATCCAACACTTGGAAGTATGCCAGGACACATTAGTGACCATAAGCAGTCGTAAACTTGGTTTTGCAGTCAAGTGAAAGAAGCCCTGTGGTACAGCATCTCTTGTCATCCTGGTGAAACGTTGGCTATGTGCTGAGTTGGGAAAAAGAAAACCTTTGCATTCAGTAACATCCTTTCCTGTGATAGCTGAGTTGTATCTGGAGATCACCCATTTGAATCCCGAGCGCAATCGTATTTCAGTTACAATAATGTATTATAATTTTCTTGTTGGTTTTGTTCTTTATACTCTGAAATACAGCACTCTACAGGGATAGTAAAGGCCCCGCTGTTCTACCTCAAGGAGTATTAAACTCAATAGTACATGAACTCGTATGTGAAGGGGACAGAGAGAAGGGCACTAAGGCCAGTTACCACATTGCAAGATACACACTGCAGCGTTAGCTGGAAACTGTGGAGAGGGGAAAACTCTCCTAGATCTTTTTTTTTTTTAATTTTGGGAAAATTAAGGTCGACTATTCAGACAGAAGTGGGTGATATGAGTGGAAGCATGTGCTGTGATCCCAGCTCTAGATGATACAGCTGCCCACAAAAAGAAAGCAGAGAGCTGAAAAATGCCAAGGGAACAAACAGCAGGTCTAAAGCAAGTAAGGGGAGAACAAACAGTATGCTGACAGAGCAGACAAGAGAAATAATTCAGTCAAACACAGTAATTAAAAGAAGACCAAAACCCAAAGAACCCTGTCAATTTAACATGGCTTTTAAAGTGTCTAGCTTGACAGAACCTTAGGAGAAAAAGATTATTTCAGTAAGAAATACTGATGACCTTTCCTGCTGCACAAGGAGTCCTACAAGGAAGCCTTGGCAGGTTGGAGCTGGGAGGGACCTCTGAACAGGCCTGGGAATGTCAAACAAAAGGAGTGGGTTTGGATGAAAAATTTGCATAGTACTACCTTGAAAATGCAAAACCAGACCACTACAATACAGATAGAAAGACAGATAGATCAGAAACTGAAGATAAACAGGAACTGACTTCATTAAATAAGCACTCAGCCGATGATAAGCAGGATATTGCTTGGCCAAACAGTGCACAGGCAAAACTTTTCCAGGAACAACTATATTCAACAGTTATCTTTGTTTATATTCACTGTAAATACACTTTCCTAATGTATGTCACAATAATAGCTCCTAATTTTTCTCTCTCACTGGATTTACACTTTTGTAAGTGCATTGGCTTCATCAGTGGGCCTCCCAAATTGCTGCAGGCTACGTGAGAGCAGCTCGTACCAGCCCAGTGTAAAAGGAACACATTTCCACTACAGGCACTGCAAACACAATTCTGTTTCACTCCTACTTGCAAATTCCCAGAGCTCCTTTCTGTCATTTTTCATTTCTGAATCCTTCCAAATTTACTTTCATTCCTTCTCATAATTTCATTGGAGCCCATTGGCACTTGTAGCAGAGCACAACAACATATATTTTCTAAGCGATGGGAAACACAACTACCACAAATCCCCATACAAGCCCTGAGCGGTCTACCGTGGTTCCCTGCAAAGCCCTTAGTTGAATTCGAGCCAGAACAGTTGTTTTCAGGTTATTGGGCTGACTCACATTGATGTTGGCTACCAGTAGACCAGGGCTCTGGCTTCCTCAGCACCTCTTCCTCATATCGGTAGCTGTTTGCTTTCTGGTTTTCCATTTTAAGCTCACGCATAAGTACCCTTTGGGACATGAGTCCATTACAGCTGCAGACCATAAACACCAGGAACTGCCCATGCTGCCCTATGAGGTGCAAGCAGGGATCAGGCCATGCATAGTGGGCACAGCAAAGGGGGGGCCTGGGGCGCAGCAATACCTGAGCACAGCAAGCTGCTCCCTGCTAACTCTCGTTACCTTCTCCGGCTTTCCAGAGCTGTGGCCGCTCCGTTCTCTGCCTAGTGGCTAAATGCTACAGCTGCCTGTCAGTATCAAAGCACAAGGTTAATGGTTACATTCACAGCAGGAGTCTTTTTCTCAGTTCACATCAAAATTGATGTGTCCTGAAGAGCCAGTCATGTATTCCTTCATACTTTAAACCCCCCCGACTTCACTGGGAAATTTGACTGAATGAGCAATGCAACACAAGAGTTTCAGTGTCAGCTTCAACACTCAGGGAAATTGAAGAAAATGCTCTGATTCATTTTAGCGGCCCTTAGAAAGTAAACTTATAATTATTTCTATGATTATATCATGTAGATTTTTATAGCTTACAAGCAAGAGCCCTTTATGCTGGGCAAAGACCAATGATACTTTCTGTATTTCTCTCCATGTATCTTGCCTTACTACAATGATAGCTGCTATTCTCTGCCTCTGAAATAAACTGAATATTTAAACAATATAATTTTAGTCTTGTTTTGACCGAGCTCTAGTTAATTCATCTTCCTCCATTCCCTATCTCTCCTTGGCACTGAGAAAGCCTATACACAACACTATCTGTATTTCACAGATATAGGAAGCTATGGAAGAACAGAATGAAGAAGGAAGAACTACATAAAAAAGATTTCACTGTTTCTGAAAGGGTGATCATATGTTCATGTTCAAAGACAGGAGGAAATCTTGTAGATATCTGCCAATATTATGTAGAAAATACTCAAGCTGTATTTAAATAAAGTACCAGGAAATAATTTCATAAAAATACTTATGTTAATACAATGAATTTATGCCTAGTTTTAAATTAAACATCCTTTTGGGGAGAAGGAAGAAAGTTGAATTGATGGTGAAGGCATGAAGAATGTGAGCCTTTACTGGAGGCTAGCCCCACATCAGGAGGGGATGTAGGGTATTTACACCAGGCAGAGTGGCATGTTGACATAACTATAGGGTATCAAGGACCTACAGAGCCTACGCCTCATTCACAGCAAGCATAGGCATTTCTACAGACGGCAACTATATTACTCTTACTGAATTTACTGTGCTGGCATGGCCTTACTGCTCTGGAACTGAATTTGGTTGGCAGGAGCCAAGCTGGGTATCCACCAACCCATGGTTGTGCCTTCCAAACAGCCCTCAGTTTACCAAAGTGGTTGCTAGTGCAGAGTGAGCGTGAGCCGGAGCCTTTCCTCTTGTCTGTAAATGGCAGAAGTAATACCAAACGCCTACACTTCTCTCATGGAAGTATCTAACCAAGGAGATGTCAGGCACTGCGGAGAGGTATGATGAAAAAACTGCAGATGCAAGGCTGCTTTCTCACTGCCAGGGCAAGGTGAAGGTGAAAGGTCTTTGTATAGCTTCTTTTTTAAATGCTTATGCACATAAACTAGGAATAAATTAGGAATAGCTTAGCAACAGACTAACCAGGAGATGCTCAGGAAGACCTTATTAAAAAGTCAATGCATATGGCACTTCAAAAATGAAGAATCCATTATTGTCACTTTCTTTTTGAAAAAACTATTTGAATACAGTCTGTCGTGGTTTACCCTCAGCCAGCAACTGAGCACCACACAGCCACTCGCTCACTCCCCCCACCCAGTGGGATGGGTGAGAGCATCGGAAGAGTAAAAGGGAGAAAACTCATGAGTAAAAGGGAACTCATGGGTTGAGATAAATAAAATATAACAATAATAGTAATAACAATCATATACAAAGCAAGTGATGCACAATGCAACTGCTCACCACAGGCCAACCGATGCCCAGCCAGTCCCCGAGCAGCAGCCCCCCCGGCCAGCTTTCCCCCAGTTTATGTACTGAGCATGACGTCACATGGTATGGAACATCCCTTTGGCCAGTTTGGGTCAG
>NW_008794665.1:3485869-3500566 GCF_000699145.1 Aptenodytes forsteri
CCCTTTATATCCTCTCTCTTGAGCAAAAGAACGCTGACTCCTAATAGCCGAGATACTGGTCCGTACGGGTGGGAGTAGGACCTATCCTCTCTGAGTTGCTGGACCTTCCGGGACAGTTTCTCCACAGCCGAGATGAGGGAGGAAGAGAGGAAGAGAAACCAGGACACAGTCCTAAATATAAGGGCTTATTGTTAATTTGAAAAAATAAAACCCAGCAGCTGAATGAGAATAGAAGTGAGTTTGAGATCACAGTTCTCACTTGCACTGGCTAGCTGGATGGAGGTGCCAAAGTAAAGCAGAAAGGTGGAAACAGGAAGCAACATTTTCCAGAAGTTGGTAGTGACAGTGGCGCTTAATCTGTAGACATTCACTACTCAAAAGAGCTAATGCCGGTTTTTTATGAGGGCTGAAACCCCTGAAAAACTGGAACTTCTGGAGTGGGGTTGTTAGCCCTTTAGCATCTGAGCCATTATTTGTCTGAGGTTGAGCATGCAGAAACTGAGCCCTGCTAAATCTGTGTGCAATCCTGAAAATGCTGACTTTAACTTTTTAACCCTCTGCTAATTTGCCATAGTAACTTTTTATTTCCCAGCTCACTGTACCTGCAGGATGTACCCTGCTAGATGACTGCAGCATCTCTGGAGGAAATATACCTTTTCCATCTACAGAAACAACTGTTATCAAGCTGGCAGACTGAATGGAAAGAGGTCGCTTTATGCCCAGAGACACCTGCCTCGGGCATCACGTCCCTGACATTCAGCTTTCTCTGCCTGTGGCTTTGCCCCTCCCAGGCTGCTATTATCTGCCATCCTATGTTCTCATGTTCTGTATATTTGCCAACATATGTAGCAAAATTCAACCACATCTGTTGGATAATGTCTTAAGTTTCCTGTGCTGTTTAGGTCTCTGGCCTACAGTCTCCAAAGACAGATTTAAACTGCTGGTTTGCCTACGGCTTCAATCAGAGCTGCTCGCAGAGCTACGTGTGTGTGTGAGCCTTCCCCTGAAGTAATTTTCCTTGTTCCCTGTTTACAACAACCAGGCACTTCAGCACAAACTGGTTTTGACAGGGGAATAACATGTGTACTGTGCAGGAATATTTAGCACGAAAGATGTTCACTTTGCTGGAATTTGCATAGGAAAACTCTGCCCAGAGCCCTGACTGGGGAGCCTCGTCTGATCTGCAGTAACTGGAAATGGACAAACAAATTATTTCCATTCCCCAAGACACTGTGCAGAATTTGCACAATTTCAAAGCTAGCTGGGAGGAGGAGTTTTACAAAGCCTTGGGGCAAGGTACTCAGAGGTGTTGTGAAATGCCAAAAGGATTTCTCAGTGGGCAAAACAAAGGTTATGTTTTAATACGGAGAAAGATCTCAGATAATCAAGGGAGATCTTAAGATTTCCTCCCGCTGCTCACCACTTGATGCTACCAAAACATATGTTTTGCTACCTCTCAGGAGGCACGAGTTAATGCTATATTTGGCTGTCAGTGGTTTTCTATTGGTTTTCTTCTATTCAGCAATCACTGTCCTAGAGACGTCTCAATTCTCACACAGGAAAGAATGTTTTTACTGATAAAATTCCCTTAGGAATAACACCAAGTAGCATTCAATTCAGCCAAAAAATATGCAGGCATATTACCAAATCGTTAGCTCTTTGGACAACAAAGAATCTACATAAAATCAGGCTTCCCCCCCCCTGTTTTTGGACTTTAAGAAGCAAATCCCATTCCCCTTTGGGCTTCTCTGCAGGGCATAAGAAGATCCCTCCTCTGCCTCTATCCCGCAGCACACTCACCCCTATCCTGGAAGCTGTCACTCAGCTGGCCATGTGAGACAACAGCCACGTAACCAGTCTTGCTGGGCTGTGAACAGAGAATGTTTTCTATTTATACTACTGGTGCTAAGTAAATGTTAGTATTTTCTTGGTAAGAGCAGTTCTTAGTAATGAAAGAAACCATGTGGTAGGCATGAACCTTGGTGTGCCCTTAATCCATTAAATGGGCAAACTGAAGAGACAGTTCAGGTCCCAGTGCCTGACTATTCCTTGCTCTGCCAGAGCAGATTTCTGCCCTATTTGAAAGAAGTGATATCTATTTCAAAAGATAATGCAATTGCTTGATTTTCTGTCTCTCTGTGCCCCAGCTTGAAATTCAGAAAGAAAAGATTGCCTGAAGTTATTTAATAGTAAGTGGTTCTGAGAAAGCCAGAAATCAAATATAATAGATATTTTCTGGTTCCGAGATGTTTCTGTGGATGTGGAAAAGGATTAGATGATCTCTTTAGCTCCCTGCCAGACCGTCTCCTATGATTACATGCAATCAAAAAAACCCCTAAATCAGTCAGCCAATACTTCTCCTAAATACTCCACAGTTCCTTTTTTTTCCCCAGATACTATTTCTGATGGTGGAGAAGGGTGACTTGGTTGTTTTTTAAGGTGTGAGCTGAAAGACTGGAGTTGGTTTTCATTTATTCCAAGATGTTTTACCATGGTTTCAGTTTTGTAAATTGTGGGTCATTGAGTGGTCAGTTCTCTTGCTCTTTGGGCTGATTTGGCTTTTAATCTTCAGAAATTTAGGTGTGGGCTGTTTGAGTCTTAGTTCCAGCCACAGCACTGAATTCCTCTATAGCTATTAGCATATCTCTAATGCTTCCTGTCTCTGCCATCACTGCCCCTAAGTAGCCGCTACCACTTCTTCATTCATTCGCTTCCTCTGCTGTTTGGCACTGGCCAGCTGTGAATTGCTGTTCCTTGGCCACTAACCACAGGTTTCTAGGGAGAAATGTAATTTATAGACTTATATTTATCTACAGATCCTCAGACTACTCTATCTTCCATATTATAATCCATATTATAATGTAGTATATCACAGTTTGTCCCACCTCCCAAAGGAGAACATCAATGCCATGGTCCCCACTCCCTTCCCTTTGTCCTACACTGTCTTTCTGCCCTGGGGCCCTGTCCTGGTTTCGGCAGGGATAGAGTTAATTTCCTTCCTAGTAGCTGGTACCATGCTGTGTTTTGGATTTAGGGTGAGAACAATGTTGATAACACACCGATGTTTTAGTTGTTGCTAGACAGCGTTTACACTAGTCAAGGACCTTTCTGCCCGGGGCCCTGTCCTGGTTTCGGCAGGGATAGAGTTAATTTCCTTCCTAGTAACTGGTACCATGCTGCAACCCATGAGTTTTCTCACTTTTACCCTTCCGATTCTCTCCCCCATCCCACCGGGGGGGAGTGAGCGAGCGGCTGCGTGGTGCTTAGTTGCCGACTGAGATTAAACCACGACAGGCCCCAATTGTATGCCCACATTTTCCTCCTCCACCTCCACAAAGCAGGAACCCAGGCCACAGTAAGTCTCTATAAGTAATAAAACATGAATCTTGATTACACTCTCCTTTACATTAGTCGCCACTTTAATTATGCAATAATTTCAGTGAAATCCATGGTGCTATTTCGGAGCTGGTGTAATTAAAATGAGAAACCTCCTCTTTCTACAGTGTTAAGTAAATTGTTATCAGATGACATCTGCACGATGACATGTGTGAAGAGAGGTAGTGGTCCCAGCTCACCTTGCATTTGGCACTTGCAGGGCGTTCTTACCTGCCTGCTACTGCTCACATTGCATCCCTTCAGACCACGACTCCATTCTTGTAGCTTCAGACCCTCAGTTGCATTAGAAAGTTACCATAGCTCTACAGAAAAATCGTAAGACCAAATGAAGGTTAGCAAGTGCTACGGTATCCATGCTTCTTTCCATTTTTCAGTATTAACTGTGGCACCCATGCTTTAGATACTGTGGTAGAAAGTCAGGCAGGGCACAGCCTGACTTTTTAGTTCCAGATTTATTTATTTATCCTACCTCCAACAGGATTTTGCAAAACCCTACAAGTATTTTCAGGAAAATATATTTATTCAAATTCTTCCAGTATTTTCTCAAAGGCTAAAAAAAGGTGGATTCAAATCTTACAAAACATTTTTGTAGTTCTGTTTATCTCATCCTGTTTTGTTGCTGGGAGGGAAAAAAAGTTGATAGAAGAAAGAAAAATCCTAAAAAATGAAGTAATGAAAAATAAATTAAAAACAGTTCTGACAACCCCTTAGCTCTGGCTCTAGAAAATTTTGTGATCAGTATCAAGCTAACCAGAATTTTAGTCTAATCTTTTAACTAAAAAAAGGCTTGCTTTATAGGTTCTGCTCAACAGGGGTGGCTCACATTTACTGCATACTCCATATCTACTACTGGTCATGCTTTCTCTTCCGACTTCCAAGACAAAGCCACTTGCTCAAAGAGTAGCAGCTGGTTTGTAGGTCATCTGCCTTGCTTCCCCTTTGACTTTTCTGTACAACTCTTCTCAGTTTTTTCTGTGCTCCCTCCCCCTTCTGCCCTTTTTCCACCCTTAATTTCTAGAGGGCATTGTTCCTGCTCGCTTTTCAGCTATTGAGAGACGTATATTTTTAGCAGACATGTCTCTTCTTATCTACTTGGAGGCAAGGGATCCTGATAGTGGGAGGGCACCACAGACAGACTGGATTATCGTCTTTCCTAATGGCAGCCTAACCTTTATGGTCTTAACCTTGGCATGGGTGGCAGAAGGGGGATCTTCCTGGCACCCACACATGTCCACTGAGGACTCAGAGGAACCCTTCTGCCAATGCTGAAATCAGGTTTCAATCAAATCATACCATGTGCTTAATTTTAAAGCAGTGAGATTTTAAAATCGTGACACAATTGCGGTTCAATTTGTTCTTTGCAGAGTCTTATCAGATATCCAGGTAACAGATTCAAATCTTTTTTTCTGCACTTATGAGGTATAGAAACCTTTTTGTTTCTTTTTTGTGATAAAAAATGGTTTCTGGTCTCACATGATTGTAGGACCTGAAGCACTAAGTAAAATATAAAATAAAATTTAAAAAAAGAGGGGGTATTGATAACACTCAACCTGACTGAAATACAGAGTCTTAGAGGCAGTAAACTGGTGCCTTTGCTCTGCATAGCTGAAATGAGAATAGGATTCTTACAAAGTGAATTAAAAAGGCAAGACAAAAAAAAAAAGCAGTTTTTCCATTTCATGGAATTGTAATGTCAGTAGTAGAACTACTAGTTTAATATGTATGGGCTGTTTATCAGGAAAAAGAACTATAATTTTGTTCAAGTAGGGAAATGACCATCATTCAGTAGGTGGGACAGACTGTTTTTTCCACAGCACCTGGCTCAGATGTCACCTGTTCAAGATGACAGACTACATGGATGGGCAGGTAAAGGGAACATAATTGTAGCGCAAATTCATATGTTGCTTAAAAATGGGGCTTTCCAATATGAAAGAAAACTGGAGAGGACATGCAGAAGATAGATAATATTCAAATTAAGTGGAAATAACTATAATGAATCAGGCTGTCAAAACCTAAGCTTAATACTGGATACTTTCTTAAACTTGACCATTAGGATTCAAAACATTTTGTACATACAAATTTTTTTTTGTGTATCCTTATGTGGAAAGTGGACTAAGTCTTGGATTTTTTCCTGATAAATATGCAAAAGGTTAATATATTCCACCACATACAGGCCTTGTTTCACATAATTTGAGCAATTTAGTTATGCAAGTATTAGATATGCAGTGGGTAACTCCAACAGGAACTACGGTTTAATATAGTTTAGTGTCAACGATCTGACAAACTGACAGGTAAGCTAGAATTATTTAAGTCAAAAATAAAAAAAAGGCAGAACAGCGTGATTTATAGAGAACAAAAGTTCATCCTTGGGTCTGCTCCTAGTTATACTGGCATGAATCAGAAGTAACTCCAACAAAACAAGATTGTCGGAGCAGACATTTGCTGTTGAACTGCCCAAGTCCTGGAAAGGGAACTTCAGCTCTCTTGTTATTTAGGTTTGCCTTTTAATGTCATCCTTTGGATTTTCATGTTTAGTGTTCTATACAGATTTAACTGGGCTCTCAGGCAAAAATACATAATTATGAAGTTTTCTAAAATCTGTATTATTTAATTCACTGACCATCTGCTGGATAAATACCTAAATAATCATCTTTGTTATTTATAGATCGTCTCTCTATATGTTCCAAAAAGAGCTCTTTCAGTCTTTTGGGTAAATACTGAATAAATCTGAAATAAAAATGTTTAGGTATCTTTGAAGTAAAATTAAATAAAAACACTTCTATAGTGCAGCAAAGACATTAAAAATGCTTTGTTGTTGTTTTTGAATCCTTTATAAATGAAGGAAAAAATGCATGCCATTTGTTGCTCTTCTACACGTGTAAGACAGAACTCAGACCCCAGCAGTGCCTGTGACAGTGCTGTGGAAAGCATTTGGTGTTCAAAGTCAGAAGTACACAGCTGATCCTCCCCCACCTAACACCTACATGGCGAACACGCGCTTTGCATAAGAAGGGAAAAGCCAAAATATAGAATGGAGCCCGACAAAGAATAACATTATTGCCATTGCCATGTTTACCCATGGACAGCCCCTCACAAACACACGCCGTTTCACACGCTATAAACAGGGTCCCAATCTGGTCTTGTCACTAGGAGGCTCATGGAAGGGAAAAGAGTGAAAACAGACTGATAATAAATGAAGAAAGAAAACCTTGACTTGCTCTAGCTGTTCAGGGGAGATGAGTTTGGGATCTTCCCTGCCTGAATCACTCTCCGCTTTCGCTGCCTGCCACAAAGGCAAACGACATTTGCAAGCCAAAGTGCCTGGCCATACTGTCGAGCTGTCTGCCTATGTAGTTACAGGCTAAAGCAGCTCAGCCAGCAAAGAATGTCCCCTCACTCGTGCCGGCCTAACTTGCCATACTTCCTATGCATAAGCTATGCAGTAGATACATTTCCAGCATGTTGCGTCTATAGCTGATGATCACCTTTTGTTGAAGTGTACACAAGAGAATATGGAGGATAATTTGGGCAAAACAGAGTTTATTGGACTGGGCGTGCAACCGGACGACAGAAGCGCTTTTCTCCTTATTGCCATCTTAGGCAAGCTACACTGTAAATCTCTTTTTCCAACCTTTTAATAAGGTTGATAATACATGAGATCTTGCAGCTTCGTATTTTCAGTTAGCCTGTACAGGCCTTCCACCAAACATCAAAAACCTATAAATACAGGGATGCTCCCTGCCTGCTAAACAGATATATTGCTGATGATCAATGTCTGCTCCAGTGTAGAGGGGCATTTTGTACATTACATTTTATGCAATATTTGCAGAGATCTGGAAGGTGGTAAACCATTTCTTCTTATTGGGTTACAGCTGTTCCTCCATGTTTTCTGAGCTAAATACTCATTAAGACATTCTTATCAACAAATTAATATGTGTGTTTTTTTAAGAAGCCACTCAGAATGCTAATTTTAGGAAGACATTTGAACAAGAAGCAAAATTTCTCTATAGGCAATTTATATATCCACTTGAAAATATGGTTTTGTAATGAAATGCTGAGAGATCCTTAATTATTGCAGCTTTAGTGGCACCATTATAATACTAAGAAGAGGCCATCTAAAGAATAATTCCCTTCAGCAGAGATTTGCTGACTACACACCTGCTTCAGCAAATGAACACAGAATACAGTGTCAAAGCATCCTTTTGACTTAGTGCTGTTTTCCCACTCTCTTGGTCTCAGTATATCTTGCACATGACTGACAACTATATCTGCAAAATAATAAAATGTGAGAAAAAAAATAGCCTTCTAGTTAGTGTTTCTGCTGATGTATTAATTCATTTTACTTCCTATGTGATATCACCATTATGCCTAAGCAGATTTTATGAGAAGGCTCACTGAAGTGAAAATCAAGTCAATGAATCGTTTAATATGAACTAATGAAAACCAGATATAAAAGGCTTTCACAACTGGTTTGGAGCTTTAATTGTCAAGCTGATGTAAATTCAGGATACTCCTAAGTAAAGCAAAGGGACTGCAATGCAGAAAATGGGATCACTTTTGTTGATAATTTGTTTTAATGAAATAGTCATATAAATAGCTCTGTCCTGCAAGATACTAAGTGAAAGAAAGAGTTTGCAAGGTTTAAGTTGGAATTGCTAAAGAGTGTGAAAATGGCTAGTGCATTACCATTTGTGCCTTCTGCCTTGTACTTCAGCTATAACTGCTGATGAATGTATCTTGCTATAACTTAAATAATCAGTCTTGTCACAGTGGCATTTATTTTTGCTTGATCAACAAATGCTTCTTCACTGTACAACCTGAAACCCAAACGAACTGGGTACGGCTGATTTCATGTTTGAGCCTTTCCCATTGTTATACTGCAGTATTGCTCATGATGCCAAGTCATGGACTTGGAGTCCACTGTCTTAGGGTGTTCGTCCCTTGACTGTACTCATTGAACTCCTGCTGGGGTGAAATATGCCCTCAGACAAATATCAGTATGATTTCTGTGAGACACTTAACATTTCCACATTGATAGGCACTTAACAAATAAAAAACAAGAAAAAAACCATGTATAACACTTCTCCCCCTAGCTGTGTTCCAGAAATGCTGAAGAAGATTTTAGAAAAGTTTTTTGCATTTTATCTATACCTATAGCTATAGCTATATCTATATGACTTTGCATTTTACATAACAATCCTGGGAAGCAATGGCTATAGTACTCTCCGTAGAGTTCATTCTTCACTAGTTTTTTTCTTATACTGCTGTCATATGCCTTCAGTGGGTATTTAATATTCAGATTGGATAATGCTTCCCACCCACTTTGTGCTCATCTTGAATTGGTGGAAACAGTCAACCTGTGGATGCTGCAAGGGAGGATCAAGTCCTATATTCTAAAAACACCATGCTGAATGGCACCTGTTTTTCAGATTATTTAAATTCCATACGGCCCACATGAATTGAGAGACATATTTAACCAGAATTCAGTGTTATGTAATAGAAGTCATGCAAAAAGGAGGGAGAAAGTATCTCCTCATGCTGAAGGGATTATCAAAGCTTCATATTCTGGAATTTAAGTTTTTATTATGTGCAGAGACTTACCTACCCTCCAGGATAGTGGTCTAGAACTTATTCTAGAGCAGAATAAGTTCTGTTCCAGTAATCAGCTAATTTTGGCAATCTTTCATATTTCAATATACACTTTTAGCTAAAGTAATTTCTAGATTTTTAAGCTAAAAGGTAATTACTTTGAGGTAAAGAAAACTTGAAAAACCATATCCATCCAAACCCTCCATCTAAAAAGGCACCACAACAGAATTAAAGGAAAGAAGGGATTCTTCAGGGTACGACAAAGGGAACAGCCACACGCCAGTAGACCAGGACAGCTTGTATGCATTGATCCAAACTGAGGAGGGAGAAAGACTGCTCTGGGACCATTTCACCACTCTGATAAAACCTAACAGTCTTCTCTCACTGTGTCCTCACCCTTTTCTATCTACTGCCAGGAGAATTGGTGCTTGGCCTAGCTAAACAGCAGGAGTCAGAGGAAGATGCTCCAAGCACCACAGAGATCCTTGCAGAAGAACCTTTGCTAATACAAACACTCAGCTGCTTCCTGCGTTATGGTCTCTCAGTTTCTCTTGCACCCAGTTTCTGGTGCTCCTGATTTTTCTGTGTTCTGAGATAAAGTTATAGGGGTCCATTCTTCGCTTTCAGAAACATGACAGTTCTTTTGCTTCAGAAGGTCAACACATTACATGCCACAGAACAGAATCAATGTAGGAAAAAACTGCCCAATTTCACTAAGCTCCCTTAAGCCACAGGACAAAACCCTAAAATGAGTCATATAAACTGTGAAAAGCCCAAGGGTTTGTTCTGGTGCTGGTCAACAACATGGGTAGAGTTTTATGTCATACCATCTCATAACTGGCCAGAAGATGGCTTAGGCTCTTGCTTTCCAGGCCGCATCATGGTGTTGAGAGAGGGGTCATCACAAACTGCGGGAGGAAAATGGGTCCATACTCCATTTTTGCAAAATGTTTAGGAAGCTGGAGAAGGTTTACGCCAGTGTCTTGTGATTCAACCATGCAGCTTAGAAGGGCACAGTTTTTCCCTGTGCAGGATGTCCTTTGGCAGTATAGAAGTCCTTACTGCTCTCGGTCTGACAGGAAGCTGAATTGCAGTTCCCTAGTAGCTTTCTGTGGCATGTTGAATTCCATCCTGCTTGTTGAAAAGTATGGATTAAAATGAGTGAAGAATAATGTTTGATAGGTTCTATTTAGCATGCACGTTCATCAGTCTCAGGGGAACCTGGAATAGAAAGGTCCATGAGGAAGGTAACAATCCATAAAAATCAAATGTAACAGTGTGCCTAATACTTAGTGGCAGAATAAATATCTGTAGGACTTTCTGTTTTGATGCCTTTGAATGATGCCACAGAAACCTTATGCTGCAAGACTGATGGAGTCAGCAGAGGTGATCGGAAAAATGGGTGAAAATTAACTCAGAATCTGGCCTCCCTGAACAAGACTGACTTTAATCGTTTCATTCATGAAGATAAAGTAACTACAGGGAATCTAGTTTTATCCGGGGCACTCCTGTTTCAACTGATTTGTCTTGTCACATATTGGAAATATGCTGTAGCCCACAGACATCAGCATTTTCTTTGGAAAGGTTTGACTTAACTAGCTGACTTTGTTTGGAGATGCAACAGATTTATACCACAATTAGTATTCACTTCTGAAACAGCAAAACATTCTGCAGAAGGTGGACCTTTCTGTTCCTGCCAGCTTCATTCTCACTTTCCTCTGTTGTGTGTGCATGAGTAAAAAAACCCCCTGAATTCAGCACATTTTGATTTTTTTGCAAGACGAAGTTAATTTTGTGTTTTCCTCATATATCTTCATTATGCTGGGCATAATTATCAGGCCATCCAAAGCAAACTCTTTGTTTAATGCATACAGAAGTACAAGTGCATATGCTCTGTCTCATTATTTCTCCATTTTCACCGGAAATATTAAAGAAAAGAGCTAGCTACAGCATACAGATGAATGGATGAAGGACCTGGCCTTTGGAATTCATTTACCCATATGTCTCCCTAATTATATATTATCTTTTGAAGTACTCAGCTCATACTCTTCAGCATGACTAGCTTTCTTCTGTCTACCCATCAGCGGAAGCACCGTTACGTACTGCATTTGCTCTCAGATTAGCACAGTTGGTCTCCTCGGTACGGTGGAGCACCCAGAGAGATCAATCAAGCAACGGTCTTTGCAGGCAGTGGCATTTCTGGTATCAATACTTGGTGGCTCCTGCCTCAGCTCTACCTGGATAACCTTCCTGGGAGACCACACGCTGTGAAAGCCTGTCACTTTTCCCCACCAGATGGCAATGCGATAGCAAGAGGCCTACTTCATCTGGCAGGAGGGAAACAAACAGCACTTTCCTTGTTGCAAGTCATTTCCATGTGAAAATTCACCCTGTTGCAAGTCATTTCCAAGTCATTTCCATTTCATGGATGATGGATGTACTTGGAAGAGTGTTCTTGCTTACTTCTTTCCTCCCCATTTTTTTTTCTTTTATTCAGTCTTTTGATTTTTTTTCTACATTACCTACTCTTGTTTACAGCTAGAATGTTAATTTATCTTTTCTACATTAAAACAGGCTTTTGTTCTCTCCTTTGCATTGTAATCATCCATAGCAAAGTATGATAACAATACTTAGCATGTACATAAGGCTTAACATCTTCAAAGAACTGTAAAAAATATCCCCACTTCTGCGAGGTAGGAATCAGCTATGTTTTACAGAGAGAGCAAGTGAAGCAGTTAGGTAAGTAACACGGCTAAGGAGAGACCAAATTAGCGGCAACCATGACTCAGAAGTTCTTTCCATTCTTAGGTGTTGACCATTAGGTAACACAACTCTGCTGCTGTATTTACAGCTGTTTCTCTTTGTTCTCTTTCAAATGCCCAAACCCAGATTTTGTCTTTGTTTTGGAAGCACATTTCTTACTTCATTTCATCTCAGAATACGATAGGATTTTTTTCCCCCTACTTGTATTTCAAAGCAGAATTCTGCTGCTCAACTAAAGCAAGGTTCTTCTTACTGGTACCTCTTTTTGTAGTTCAAAGCAGGATTTTTTGACTTCTTGAAGTTCAAAGCAGTGGTCTTTCTCTTGTAGTCTAAAACCAGGGTTCTTTTTAGCTCAACCCTAGATAATTTGTTCATTTCAGTGAATTAGATATGCTATTCATAAGTATTCTGGACATTAACTCTTTCCTTCAATACCAAGACTAATCAGTCAGTTTCAAAATCTTATTGCTTCCCATCATCTCCTTTGGCTGACTGTTTCTCTCATGACCCCTGGTGTTTTCTATTCCGTATCTAATAGTGATGATATATTCAGTGCAGACATAGACATGCACAGTGCTTAGACCACGTTTCCAAATGGAGCTTCCGTATTTGTCTGATTTTGGGGGGAATGCTTGTTTTGAGACACTGACACGGCTGGAAATACTTCCCACCATCCTCTGTATTTCTGAAAATGTACTCCTGACTTTTTTCCTGCTTTCTGAAGTGCAGAGGAGTTACTGGATTCTGTTTCTCTTCCTCTGCCCCGACACTCCAGAACACCAGGGTAATGGCTATAGCTAATGCCCAGCCATACAAGCAATGCAGTGAATTCAGTTACCTGACACATAGGATATTGGCTAATACATATTGTACTTTGAAAACCAGACTTTTTCCTCTCACTTCTTCATACTGTCAGCGTTTTTCTGCACATAACATAAATGAGATAAAAATCCTCTAATCCAGACAAACATTATTTTTTAAAAACATTTCATGAAATGTTTCTCACTGGGTATTTTGGGACAACCTAAAATTATCAAATGCAATGTGGAGACCCTAGCTTGTTCCACTCATCAATTTTTAACCCTTACTTATCCTACATTTCAAAATGTGTCTCTGTGGCATGACGGTGGAAAAGATCTGTGCTGACAGAGTTCCATATATATTTTAATACTGTACTGAAAAGGAAACAGAAATAACTGGGAAACATATTTTTAAATCTACACAACTCTTAGGAGAGAGGAATGAAACTGGAAAGACTGCACAATGGGGTCTCTGGAAGAGATTTTCAGCTGTGGGCTACCTCCTTGTGCTTGTTTCAACTACCAATTGCACCTTGTGCCCTTTGGCCTCAGTGATAGTATTTAGCGAGGAGGAGGAGTACCTACAGACCTGACGCGGCAGAGAGAGAATGGGCCCTGCAAATTGGCGGAGTTTTTCAAACTCTGCTACAGAATGTATGTGAGAGTCTTTGCTTTTCCATCTGCAAAATGGGTTTGATAATCTGTGTTTCTCTGAGAGATGACAGAAACTTCTTATCTCAGTTAGTCATACCATCAACTGGTATAAATGTGGTGTGGCTCCATCTATCATGAATCTATGCTATCCTTATACAGACCATGTAACAGAAATATATTCTGGTCTTTGATTAATAATACATTAAGTGGTATCATTTTAAGCACAGAAGATTGAAAAACTAGAACTCCTTAAAGTGATTTACAGTTCTGGCAATTGAAAAACTTTTACTACCTCACCACGTGTGCTGTAGTCTGAAAGAGCGAGTGCTCATCTGGTCTCAAATGTCACCACGCAATTAAAAACAAGAGGCCTTGGGATTCCCCATTGTGTGACTGGGGCTTTAACTTCTTATATAATTGTCCATTTCGTGTCTGCTTGTGTGCTGAAAATCTGGTCTTAACAAAGTTAATTTTTTCACCTAATACTCCCTCTGCTCCTTTCTGAAGAAGAAAAAGATTTCCTGCGAATTGGCTAGAAGCTCTGTTAGCTTTCCTCTCTCTCTGGAGGAATGCATTTTAGTCATGGGAGTGCAGCTGATAATGGCTGTAGAAATAACACTTCAGCTCAAAGTTTCTTTAAGCACTACTTTGTCTGTCACCTGAGTATTCTCAGGAGTAAAAACTGTTATTCTACCTGCACTGAAAAATGTGTGTGTTTTTGAAAGCGTTTCTCTCTCACCCACAAATATGCACACACAATACCTACCTCTGCTGAGCAAAAAGCACTTACACTTATCAGTATACTTCTGTTTAAGTCCTCCCCCCAGGTTTCTCCTATTCCTTCTTGCTTTATTAGTAACAGATTTGTTATTTTCCAGACAGAATATCCCTGCCATTTAATATGTGGGAAAACAAAGTCCATCTTCTCAGTCTTATCTGACAGAAAGAGGGATTGGGTCCCCAGGACGATAGAAAAATAAAGACAGAATTGCTCCATCTAGTAGCAGCAATGACTCAATAATTTTGTCTACCAACATTTGTATCTACATTCAGTGGAAAGCTAAGAGATGGTGTTAAATCATTTTGCACCAAATTCTTTTTGAGCAAATATATTCCTGCCTCCCAAAAAAGTAGCTGTGGTCATAGCACTTACCCACAGGGAAGCCAGCAGAGCACGCCTAAGTGTGCATGGCAGCCTAACAGCCTACATCAGCTGCCGTGTTCTTCACACCTCTTGTAAAATATCAGGCTCTTCTCTACATGGATAAAGGAGACACGGATAGGTCTAAGATCAACACTAAGGAATCTGGTTTATTCCTCTGCATGTTATTTCACAGCTGTATCCTACAGCCATGAAAATAGCCAGCTTACTTTCACATACCAGGCTAACTATCCAGAATCTTTGTTTTCCCCAATGTAGCTATGCCTAGATAAATCATAGAATCATAGAATCATTGAGGTTGGAAAAGACCTCTAAGATCATCGAGTCCAACCA
>NW_008794665.1:3502801-3505403 GCF_000699145.1 Aptenodytes forsteri
CTCCCTTACCAGCTGTGTCAGGAAGTTATCTTTCACACACTACTCCAGGAACCTAGACTGCTTCCTCTCTGCCGTGTTGTATTTCCAGCAGATGTCCGGGAAGGCAACAGGTCACCCTAGGCAACCTCCTGGATAAATACAACATAAAACAAAATAAATACAACATTAGGAGTGGAGCTAGACCTAGTGAGTTCACAGGGAGTTTAATTTGATGTAACATAGTTGCTAATGAGGCTGAAATTCCCCACTGACATGTATGGTTCAATCCTATGAAGTAGGTACGTAAAGGGCTGAGGACCTCCACGCTGACAGTGTTCAAAACTCACAGACTGAACAGCTCACCAGGAAAAAACTGGGGCCTTGTTTTCTGACAGCTCTCTGCCAGGTCACCTGAGCATCGTTGTGAACTACAGATCTCACAGTGATGTCCCCTGGTCACTGTGGAAACCTTTTCCAGTAAAAAGACATCGGCACCATGGTAGGTAGGAGGTAGCGGGAGCTGCCTGGGAACTACTATTAGATGGTTCCTGGACAGGGTAGGGTGGACACCCCGCTTACACTTCTGCCAGGAAACAGTCCCTCTATTCCCCTCCTCACCAATTGCTCTGGATAGCTCTCAATGCAGTGCTTGCAAAAGTAGGTCTGAATGACTCATTTGCAAGGAGTAATTTATCAAATTGATTTAGTCTCATTTCCTGTTTGTGGGACTATCCACATGCAAGTCATGATTTCCTTAAATGTATTCATTATCCAAAGTTAATTTTGTTTAACCACGTGGACGGCATATGAACTGTTCTCTGTATTTAATCTCCTTTGCTCAAAAAAGACTGGCAAACAATTGCAGGAGGTTGAATCTATCATGTGGCTTCACTTCTGTTTCTTGACCAAGTGAAAGCAGTGTTGGATGTGAAAGCTGCAAAAAAGGGGTTCAGTAGATGCCTTGCATGTGACTCCAGGAATGAGAAGAACAGGATGGCTCCGGCTTTCACATCTTGCATAAATGACCACTGGCTGGCATGAATTCCAGTCAATAGCATCACTAGGAGAAACTGCTGCCTTCTGCTCATTTCAGTGACTGACATCCCCAAGCAGATCTTTCGTCAGCATAGATCAAGACTGCGCCACTGAGGAACTGGTCCCCAGTATATAGTCTGACTTGTTCACCTCTTTGCTGAGAGCTTATAAAAATTACTTTTTACTCACAGTAAACTACGGCACATCTTTTTAAAATTCCATTATATAACTTTTTTCTGTGACTGACTCATCTCTCCGTTATGTCACTGTTATATTAGTAAATGCACTGAAGATGTTCCTGATTTAAACAAACAAGCAAGAGGGCAATCAGTCCCTACATACTTAGGCAAACAATCTAGAAACTGAATTATAGATAGGCCTAAAGTAAATGTATGAATGTGTTCAAGCTGATTTGTTGACTCAGTTCTATAAACACCTCTTGGATTTTAATCTACACTCTTCTGTTTTCTGTTTTTATGCATCATTCTATTTTCTTACAATTCATCTTTTGTGTGAGATTTCTTCATGTATTTTGTCATTCAGAGGCTTATGAATGCAGCACATTTCAAGATGTGGATGTGATATATATCTGTTTTTCTCAGAAAAAATAAAAAATAAATATAAAAATAAAAGCATAAAGAGTGAAAATATGTAAAACCCAGCAACAGCAGCATCTGCAATAACAAAAGCAACAAGATGTGCTTATTCATATCTGAACAAAATCTGCATTTCCCATTGTATTTTACCGAGATATCTGATTTTATCCAGGCACCGTCTGTCTCCCTTGGTCTCCTACACTCTCCTTGGTGTACATCTCCACTGTGGGGCTGGTCTGCTAAGCCTTCCTGCCTCTTCCTGTTTACTAACAGTCTTCTTGCTGTTTACAAACAGAGAAGGACTGGTAGGAGATATGGTGGTCAGAGGCCACCTTGGGCTTAGCGACCATGAAATGGTAGAATTCTCAATTCTCAGTGAAGTAAGGAGGGGGGTCAGCAAAACCACAACCATGGATTTCCGGAGGGCGGACTTTGGCCTGTTCAGGACGTTGGTTGAGAGAGTCCCGTGGGAGACGGTCCTGAAGGGCAAAGGGGTTCAGGAAGGCTGGATGTTCTTCAAGAAGGAAGTCTTAAAGGCACAGGAGCAGGCTGTCCCTGTACGCTGTAAGAAGAATGGGTGGGGAAGGCGACCGGCCTGGCTGAACGGGGAGCTCTTGCTGGGACTCAGGAAAAAAAGGAGAGTTTACCACTTGTGGAAGGAGGGGCAGGCAACTCAAGAAGAGTACAGGGATCTCGTTAGGTCGTGCAGAGAAGAAATGAGAAAGGCAAAAGCCCAGCTAGAACGCAATCTGGCCGCTGTCGTTAAAGACAACAAAAAAAGTTTTTACAAATATATTAATGACAAGAAGAGAGCCAAGGAGAATCTCCATCCTTTATTGGATGCAGGGGGGAACATTGTCACTGAGGATGAGGAAAAGGCTGAGGTACTCAATGCCTTCTTTGCCTCAGTCTTTAACAGGCAGACCAGTTATCCTCAGGGTACTCGGCCCCCCGAGCTGGAAGACAGGGACGGCGAGCAGGATGAACCCCCC
>NW_008794665.1:3507323-3514032 GCF_000699145.1 Aptenodytes forsteri
TGGGTCGATGGTTGGACTCGATGATCTTAGAGGTCTTTTCCAACCTCAATGATTCTATGATTCCAATGTCACCACAATCAAGTTAGACCTGCCAGTTAGAGTCTATCAATGGATTTAAACGGATAGCCTAATTGCTTCCTTTACTTGCAGTCTTCCTAACCTTAAAACCATCAAAAAAACCCTAGAGATTTTGTTTTCAGGGGAAGAATGGGATACACAAGCTTTTCAAGACTGAGAAGAACAGCATCTGAGTCCATGCTACTCAACCCCTAACATTATCAACCCCAAATGCAGACCAGGGGGAAGAAAAAAAAAAGCACACAGGAGAGATCGCAGTTTCAGAGTGGTAGCTTAAAAAGAAACAGGCAGCTATTTTTAGCAAAAGAAAAAGTAAATTGTATTGATTTTACCAGGCACAACTGTGATGGGTATGTGGATGTGAAAATCAACTTGAATGAAGTGTTTACCTATTTGTCCTTTAGTTTGTGTGTCTGCATTTTCTTCTCCAAATAAACAGTCCCTCAGTCCTTCCTTCCTCTTTCTTTCTATCTTTGTGTCCATCCTAACAAACCAACAAATGTTTAAACTAGCAAACAAATATTAGTAAACTGTTGCTGCTCCCCATGACACTAGGTGTATACCACTGTACTCAAATGAAGTCAGAGCAAACCCTGTCTGAGTAAAAAACACATAGCAAGCCATTGCATCTGAATTTAGCCTATTTTACATCTGCTCAACACCAGCACAACAGAACAATTAGGTCGCTCATTTGTACAGTATGTCTAACAGTGTATTGGAATGGTGGCTTATCTAATTACTTTTGTATGCACTGGATTTTCATGCATATAGATATTTTGTGGCCTGATCCTAATTGCTTCATTTAGTTCCATAAATCAATTTTGGCTATAGATCGTTTTATCTAAAATGAACTAGATATAGAAGCAGATACATTTTGTACTACTAATTGTTTAACCACGTGTCCTAGATATAGCATCTCAAATTTATAACTGCAAATTGAAGGCTAACTCCTTAGCTCCTTTTTTTTTTAGTTTATCCTGAAGTAAGTTTGGTAGCCAGGCTTCATTAAATCCCTGAAATAAATGACTTTGACAAGATCTCAACTAATTCTTCTGGCTCCTGGACCTTTCCTTGGAAGAGCGGAACACAGTGCCTCTATGGCTCATACTTAAACTCGCCTCTTCTTTTTTTTTTTTTTAATCCATGTCACTTTTATCTAGCACCCATCCTACATGTGTGACAAGCAGCTGAAACTAGGCTGTTGTTGGTTTCTAAATATGTATCACTGTGTGAACACTTTCAAATAAGTACAGATCCTCCAGTGAAGTGATGAATTCAGCTGCTAACGTTATATTAGACCCATTCCATTAAAATCATTGCAGGATCCATTTTAGACACATGTGACCTTAAGGTTACCAGGTTCTTCCTCCTGCCAAGTCAAGACTGCCTCTTACAGTGTACTTATCTTCCACTGCTTCTCAGGCACCTCAAGAAATAGGTCTCTTGGCACATTTCAAGGGAAACGCTTCCCTTCTGATAGGAAGTGATATTTAGTTTGAATTCTCTTAATATTAAATTTAAATTATTTTCCATCCAGTGTCACACTGACAAATCTACCTACTCTCTCTCTTCAGTGTTCAGGATCAGTATTTAGAAGCTATTTGGAAGTTCATTGGGACACATCCCCCACTGAGCTAGGAAATGCCAGATCCCCGTTTGGTTGTATAATGTTAATTGTCCCCTTCCCGGCATATCCTGAGAAAAAGGATAATATAGGAACAGACGTGTAAATATCATTCATATTTGTTTTTCCTGAAGACTGTGAGAAACTCGGCATGTTTTTCCAGACCGCATGCAGTCATCTCAAAGTCTGTGAGGCTAATATACTTCACAATGGCACTGAGGCAAAACACCAACACCCTTACAGAAGCTAATGGCCTTATCAGGCCTATGTAAAACCTGCAAGAGAGGAGGAGATCAGGAACAAAGGAAATAAATAAAGTGCAAATGAAGACAGATTTTAGATGAAGATCTATTAACTTTTCTGGTTTGAATTTCATTTTATAATTTCCTGCTCACAGTTCCATTCTCTGTTCTTATTTCTTTCCTCAGTGGTGTTTGAAGTTCCTTCCAAGCCAGGGTCTTTTCAGCCAGTTTCAATCCTTTTGACTGCACTCACATCCAATTCAATTTGAATTATCGTTATTTTTTCTGTTCAAGAAAGGTTATGCATGTCCAGTCTGGAGTTTCTAGGACAAAAGTCAAACCAGCTGCCCACAGACTTCTCATATTGCTTGCTATTTGTATTTGAAATCTCACAGAAAAGGAAAATTATTTTCTGCACAGTGCATCTGGGAACAATTGATAGAGTTTATGAGACCAGCAGAAACTCGAGGTGTATTTAAGCAGGTTTTGGAACACTGTAACAAAGACCTGACCCCAAGCCTGCTGAAGTAAATGGAAGCAAATTCCCACTGATTCCTTTGGTCTCTTTGCATCAGTCCCTTAGTTGCTTAAGCCAAAGGACACAGTAAGGCACTTCAGTAATTAGCAATGCCTGACTTCTTTGCCAGTGACACAACCTCTGGGGGCAGCATATGTACTCTCTGTTTCCTGACTTAGCCTCAGAGCAGGGGCATGGCAAACTCATTTGATATAAGTACCTTAAAGTGATTTTAAAGCCTTACTGCAGCTCTGCTGGCCCTGTGGCTTTGAAGGTTGTATATGGACCTAAGGTGATCAAGGATGCAAGATGAGCACAGACTACTGCTCCTTCTGTGTATGTGAGATTCGTACCCTAATGCTCTGTATCAATAGGGAAGCTGCAGAGAATAAAGTATCAAGGGCTAAAAGAAGACTTTTCACTGAAGACAGTAAGCAAAATGCTGAATTTATGCACCAGGTTTGTTTCACAGAAGCCCTCGCTTGGCTTGTTTCTTATTATAACATGGCTTTTTGCTGCCATGCCAATTTCCCGATCCTGGGCCAGCTTGTTGCTCAATCTAGAGCAGCCCACCACGCAGGTGATCAGCCTTTGGTGCACTGCATAGCATCTAGGATTGCTGTCAAGTCTTCTCACAAAATATACTGTGTCCTAGTCTCTTTCACTGACTCGAGTGCATCTGTGCAATTCTGTGGAAAATGATGGAGTTCTTTTCCTACTAATGTGAACAAGAAGAATCTGGCCAACAAAATTCAACCATATTTTATATAACTTTTTTTTTAATATACCATGTATTCCTAAATACTTTATGCAGTTTAGCAACAAAATTCATGGGTTATATAATAAAAACCTGCAAAGACAAAATTAAGAGTTATAGGCAAGTGCTAAAAGGTACATCTTCAGCTGAGATTTGGAAGAAGGTGGAGAGTTTATGAGGCAAAGAACTATAGAGAATCAGTTTCAGATGTCAGAAACTGCAGTAAAAATGTGTCAGAAACCACAAGTGGTGAGTTGTACAGAGACAAAATGAAAATTCAGCTGTAAGATGAGTATGAAAAATAAGGAGGGTGACTGTGAAAGAAAACACCCAATGAAACATCCTGGGGTAAGGTTTGTGTAGAACTCAAGGAATACGAACTGCAAGTGAGAAATAAATAGGGAGCTCACAAGAGAGGCAATGCTGTCTTTTTGAGAAGGTGGGTAAAGCCCCAGGAACCTGCTGCTTGGGAATGCTACGGAAGAGAGAACTGAACTAGCTGAGGTAAGTGTATACCGATAACACGGCAGAGGAATCCAGCAGGCATAAAAGCAAGCAAAGGCAGGCTTGGGCAGTGCTAGGTAATTGCAATGTCAGTAGGGTGCATGCTGTTTTCCCTGGGAAGAGATTGCTTTGGAGCACCTATCTCTCTACAGATATCTTTGTAGTATCACACCATTAGCACAGCACCCCACAAGTTTAAAGACCATTATTTATCCCTAGAGATTATAATTCCAAAGGTACAGATCTAGGAACAGAGGCACAGAATCAGATTGCTGCATTGCATATGTGTATGCCACCTGCAGCATGACGGAGGAGCTGAGCAATGTTTGTGCATTGATTAAAATTGCTTCTTCTCTTCAGACTTGCCATACAAACAGGTGAGCTGTCTCTCTCAGTCCACAGTGCTGTGAATGACCAAAATATCCAATAAAAATAGTACATATACATAATTTTTGGTTTAGTATTGCCCCCGGGCCTGATCAGAGGGATTGAAAATGCTGGACTTTTCCCATCAGCCCTAAGGGCACTTAAGGAATTTAGAGCTCTTCTTTCCTTCAAACAGGCAAGAAACCATGGTGTTACATTTGACATTATCTCTGGCTGTCCCTTTTCAATTAAAGCTGGTCATAGCTGACCTATTCTTTATTAAACGTTAATCCGTAGCTGCTTCTGAGACACAGCGAATTCAGGGTCTGGACTTGAATCCCAACCAGCTCCACACTATTAGGCAATGATGCAGGAAAAATGCTGTTTGCCCCCATGCTAAGTTTGCTTCTGTAATTATCACCATGTAATGTGAAGGTTCACAATTAAAAGAGAATGGAGTTTAAAAAAGAGCTAGTTAGTGTTTCTAGCCACTGTTTGTACCAATAATATTAAGTATAACTTGTAGCCAGTGACTTTTCTGTAAAAACATCCTTTTTTTTTTTTCAGGAAGCAGTCCAGTTAGGGAAGAATTAGCATTGAAATATATGAATATTTTATGTCTAAAGTGTGATAGGCACATATTTATTCACGCAGAGTTTCTCACAGCTCAGCATTTATGCTGTTTGCTCTGCATTTGACATGATCTGAATAATACGCAGAGTTTCACAGCTCAGCATTTATGCTGTTTGCTCTGCATTTGACATATAATATGAAAGCTCCCAGGCATTTTATACTTGACAAAACTCATGCTTTTCTACTCAATTGTGCCACAAAATTTTCAGATTTATATTCTTTCATTATTTCAGCTTAGTAAACTTTAAAAAATTAAATATCACATCAGTCCTTGCAACTTTTTATTCAGAGAACCTTGTTTTGTCTTCCTTATGCCTTCATGTTTATCTGAGGGCTTCTGGTACACTCACATAAGGTGTTGACTAGGCTATGCACATTATTTTCTTTCCACAGTCAAAGTCCAAAGTAATTTTTGATACAGGTATTTCTTATCAAAGTAAACAGCATCCTTCATTTAAGTGCAATGAGATATGGTCCAGGAATGCAGACCAGTATTTTAACCTTCTTCTCTGAACTGTTAAAGGAACCAGAGTTCCTTCACTTTTTTCTTCTAGTGCCTTGGATAACAAGTGCTTCCTCTGCACAACCATCTCCTATTCTTTTATTCTCTTTTTCTTCTCAACACTATCCAAGAGCAAACATCCTCCTGAAGAGAACTTTCTTCCTTGCACCATTTGAGGTTTTCACTACCCTATTTCCCCATATTTCTGCCCTATTTCCTCATGACGTTTCCATCAGGCAATGCTATTTCAACAACATAAAACTTCTCTCCCACGTCAAGACCACCAGGGTTCCAAGGCATCACTGCTGCTGAAAAGAGGGACCGAGTGATGATCCCTGTGGAGTAGCTGCTACTTCTTGTAATCAGCAGGGATCCATCTGAGATGGTTTCTTCACCTCTGAGGTTCCCCATCACAGATTGTGCGCAGGAGAGCTGATTCCTCCACCCAATCTTTTCAGATTCCCTACTGTATCAGACATGACTTGTCTAAAGACTTTCTGAGGCCATGTAAATGACAGGATATAATACATACCATGAATTGTTGCTGGAGGATATAACTGTGCCTTGGTTAACTGGCAGAGCTAGTTAGAAAATAACACAATTTGACTGCAGTTTCCCCATCTAGTACACATACTTATCAAGCAAGTTTACAGCAGATGACTGTCACATTCTGACACCCCTCCTTCTTGTATTAACATGAAAAAATGGGGCTCTTAGCTGGGCCTTGTTAGCAGTGCTTTTGTATGCATTAACCTCGCGGGTGGCTGGAGCAGAGCAGCAGAAGACAAATACCAGTGAGGAGACTCATTGTGATTTCCTCTGGTACTTAACATTTTTGTGGATCTGCTAGAAGTCAGAAAAATGTTTTAAAATCCAATGAAATCTGAAACTTCTGCTTTCCCAGGTGTTGCTGCCAGGAGTTATTTTCCCTGTTTCAGAACTATCATGAATCTCTTAGCTTTGATAGACTCACTGAGGAGGACAAGTTTTCTTAAAGCAAAGACATAGTCTCACATTTCTAATTGTCAACCCAGATATGATAGATGAGTCCAAATCCAGATGCACTGTCCTCTATTTTTTTTTAACCCCTCTCTGTCTTTCAAAATTCCTTATTTCAGGCATTTGTTTGATTTGTCACATTATTTGATTCAAGAATGTTTAATTAAAAAAAAAAGGGTGTAGGTTTTGTTTGTATTCTTGCTAAATGCATACTTCATGAAGAATAACTTTACAGTGTACCTACTTCGGTTAAAATGTACACCATCATTACAGTAACACTGAGTAGTTATTTAGTAACCTAAGCATCATCTGAAGGCTGACATTACCATTTAGGTACTTTCAACTTGAAAATACAAGCAACACAGTAAATCATAGAATCATAGAATCATAGAATAGTTTGGGTTGGAAGGGACCTCTAAAGGTCATCTAGTCCAACCCCCCTGCAATGAGCACGGACATCTTCAACTAGATCAGGTTGCTCAAAGCC
>NW_008794665.1:3515790-3551392 GCF_000699145.1 Aptenodytes forsteri
TCCAGGAGCTCCTTGTTCATCCATGCAGGCCTCCTGGCGTTTTTGCCTGACTTCCTCTTTGTTGGGATGCATCGCTCCTGAGCTTGGAGGAGGTGATCCTTGAATATTACCCAGCTTTCTTGGGCCTCTCTTCCCTCCAGGGCTTTGTCCCATGGTACTCCGCCAAGCAGATCCCTGAAGAGGCCAAAGTCTCCTCTCCTGAAGGCCAGGGTAGTGAGCTTGATGCGCGCCCTCCTCGGTGCCCTAAGGATCTTGAACTCCACCATTTCGTGGTGACTGCAGCCCAGGCTGCCCTTGAGCTTCAATGAGTGTGCAAGATTTCTACAGTAGTTTTATATGCAAGATTTGCATACAAGCAGTGGCTAAGAATCACCTGCAAAATAGCTACAATGGCCTGTAAAGTGGCAATTTAAGATGCAGCTACATGCATATGATACTAGAGTCAGATGGAATATTAATATAACCCACTACTTATATGTACATGCATGCATATAGCTTGAAGAAAAAAAACAGGCATCTAATGTCAGGTGTTTTTTTTTTTTGGGGGGGAGGGTGTTTGATATTTAGGATATTAAAATAGCTCCATGCAGGATCTATGTTTATTAGATTTTTCAAAAACTTGGATACACAGTAATTTCAAACATACAAATAATATACATAACAAAAGAAATGTAAGTATATGACTCTCCTCTTCCCTGCTCATTACGAAGTGGAAAACACTGATGGTCAGTCTGGTGTTTGCAGTACAGATCTATTCAGTTTAGCTTACATAGACGCATGTGTTGAGAGTAAACAGCTTTACTCCAAATAGCTCATGAAACTAGTGACACTGTCCTCAAGAGATGTGAAATGCACTGTGCCATCACTTTTACACACTGACTTTTACTTACGTGTCAGGATTCAGTTCGCATCCAACAGACCAAAATGTGAGGCACTGTGCCTACCTACTCGTATAGGACTGACTATTTGACTGCCTGCCCTATAACACTGGTTCTGCAAAAGCTAAGAGAAGGCAGGGATGGATGTCATATTGTCTGTGTGGTGCGATTTGTATTTTGAGGTCAAGAAGTCAAGCGTAATACTGTTCATATTGCTCCTAAAGAGAGGATCTAGATAATTTTTAATCTGCCATGGCTCCAAGTAATACATTGGAAACAAGACTTTCCATAAGCAATTTTTAAATCAACTACCAGAGTTCTCTACCTGATGTAGACATTGGTTACTGGGTGATCTGTGAATCTTTTAGCAGGAATGTAAGTTGTATAGGACTACTTTAATTAGGTAATCTCCTGTCCATTTTCTCCTCCTTCCCAAATGTAAAAAATTAAAAGGATATGCCAATAAGCTTTCATTAAAAAAATAATTATTAAAAAGTAGCTTGGATGTAATTTTCAGATAAAATCTCATCTCATCATATTTTCTGTCTCAGCTCACACAAACTATTTTGTAAATCCTTACAGTGAACTTCTCAGAACAAAATCCTTCTCCTGTCAGTCTTGCCATCACCATCTTGCACACCTTTCTCTAGTTTCACAAATGATCATGTTTGAGGTTTGTTATTGTTTTTAGAACTACACAACACAATTCATCACAGTGGTGTTGTCAGACATCAAATAAGAGCAGAAACAGTCTGCGGGATGCACCAGAGCTAATCAATAGTACTAGAAAATGGAGGATTTCAATCAGAAGTTTTTACTAGTTTTTACTAGTTTTACTACAGTACCAGCAACACATATCCTGACTATAAAACAATGTCTGTAGTCTCTGATTCCTAGCATACAAAAGATTTCATTTAATTAATGCAACCCATATTCTGATATATGAATATTACACATTTCTTTTGCCTTTTGTTTGCAGACCTATTAAAAATCCACTGCCTATTTACTGTATTTAGAAGTGATTTTTAAAACAGGTTTTCACAGTCTGGTTTTCACTAGTCTGTTTTCACAGATCTAGACAGCCTGGAAGATTGGGAGACCTAGTTCTTGCTCTGAGAATGAACAAGCCTTAGGATTACTACTGTTTTTCTCATTCTGTTCTTGTTCAGTGTGAAGGAAGAATGTAAGTCATCCTGTATTTTATAAATTACTGTTTTTATCTTGAGATATTATTGTACCTTCTTTATCAACTACAAGATGAGTATCTCATTCTCAGTTCAGTCATGGCAGCGTCATGCTTTGTAGTCCTATAGCTTACCAGGGATGCTCACGACACAAAAGAACCCCATGACACTACTGTATGTAAATCTTTGCTATAGCCCTATGAGTTACTCTGATATGCTTTTGAATCTGATCTTTACACTTCCCTTACAATCTCTTTCTTTTTGTTACTTCATACAGACCGTTTGCCATTGAAAGCACTTTCCAGTGATAATGTTCCTCCATTTATAACATCTTGGATCAAAACAGCTCCCAAAGCATATTACCAACTGGCTTTATTGCACAAACGAGCTACTCAGAACTACTTTCTTTTGGAGTATAGCCATATTCAAAGAAAAATGCTTCTGCTGCTTAGCACTGCACTACTATCTTAAGCAAACCTTCAAAACAGTTGCTTACACTAGGCACAGCTCTGAGCAAGAGGTGAGTGTAAACATCCCAGAAATAGCCCCACTAAACAATGAACTCATCAGTACATTTTCATGTCACATAGGGAAGTATTTTAGTAATGGTGTCTTCTGAGGACACATTCATTCTCCTGCTACTCTCCCATGCTCTGCCTTCGTAGCAACCAAATCTCCCAAGAGATAATGAGGAATATGACATGGCTGCACAGCTTCTGCATAATGCAGAACCCTGATTCCTATGAGGTTATCATATAAAGACAGGCCAGGTCCATGGAAGCAAGCAAGGATGCTCCTACAAATATCATCACGCCATATAAAGTCTGTAGAAGCTATTTCAGCAAGAAGGCAGAGGTGATCTCTCGGGAGACACTATTTAATTTTCTTTCATCCCAAGTTAATTCCCTTAGCACCCAGTTTGATGCTTCTGAATTTCACCCTGAATTATCAGTAGCAATCAGCCCATGTTTGGGAATGGAGAAGGTCTAGGCAAGGAGTCCAATGCTGAAGTGCAGTCTGGTGGAAAGTCTGGCTTTTGGGAGTACTACAATGATGTGAGTTGCTGTCGTGGCCTTTCTTCCAATTCAGAGCATATGTGAACCAGATCTAGAGACTAAGGTCCTCTGGTTTTAATTCTTCTTCACTGAACTAACAAAAAAAAACCCACAGGGGGATGCAGATGCAGAAGCAAGAATTGCAATCTGCATCTCTAAAGATCATAGATTAGATTTGCCCTGGAAGGAAGATTCAATTAGGCTCCTGTTTGAGAAAAATATTGTAAAGTAAGGTTTATTTTGTGCATGATTCCTTTTTCAACAGGAAGCAAATCACCACATATTACTTCTAAGGATACTGTCTGCAAAGTCAAATAGTTTGTAGTATGCTAAAGCTAGACTTCAGGAGTTTTTAATTATACGATCCTGTTCTACTGGAAAAGTTTATTTTTGCAGTAAATAGGAACTGGTTAGGGAAGACTAGGTTTGTTCAAGTATATGATCTTATACCACTAGTGTTTAACAGTTTTTGTGAACTAAAAATAAAGAAACTGCTTTTGCGTAAATAGGAACTGGTTAGGGAAGACTAGGTTTGTTCAAGTATATGATCTTATACCACTAGTGTTTAACAGTTTTTGTGAACTAAAAATAAAGAAACTGCTATGGCAATAGGTCCAAATTTAACTGCCATGATCCCCAGAGACAGCAGTACAGATTCAATGCAAAGATCCCAAAGCACTGCCTCAGCGAAACTGTTTTCATTGCAAAAAATACAAATAAAATTCTTCAATGAGGAATGACTGGTCACGCTTCTGTACCAAAGGATGGATGATAGCTTGCATGCAGCTAGAGGAGCAGGAAATAAGTCTCTTCCTTAAGCAATTTAAGGAAGGGGGAAACCTCATTTTCCTATGAAGATCATTACTGCAATGGATGAAAATAAACTACAATGGATGAAAGTAAACTGCAATCTGATGTGACATGTTGATGAACAAAGAACTAAAAGTTTAAGAGTGGAACATGTTACACATAATTAAATATGGATCCTTACTAATCAACAGTGAGTGTATAATTACGTTTCTCAAGGTTAGTAAGGTAGGGTGTTGTGAGGAGACACAATGAATAGAGTCAAGTAGACAAACTAGAGAATCAAAGATGTGCTCTGCATGTCTGTGGAGGCTGTTTGCAGTCAGTCTTGTCATATTTGAAAGGCTCACACTTAAATTTTTACCAGAAGTCTCATTAAGAAGCCACCAAGCAAGGTTATGAAGGCCTCCAAGATGAGGCAAATCCACTTAAGCAATGCTGCAAAACCACTCCAGCAATGTTGTCTGTGTCTATCTTATTCCAGGGTATCTCTGCATTTCTACAGTTTGAACAGTAGTAAACTGAACCAGATTAGATTCCTTCAGAGAGTGAACATTGTTTTCTTAAAGCAGGTTTGATAAACCCATCTCTTTAAAATGGTAACATGAAAAGTGTTTAACATTTAAGACTACAATGCTAACTTCCCTGATGGAAGGTTCTGTTGCAAGCCTACATCTTAACCACTAGACACAATTACAACAAAAAATAGTATTTAGAAATACTTTAAAGAAAATGACTAAGCAATGAGATAATTTGAAGATGTCAAGTAGGCATACAGGTGCCACTGCTCATCAGACAGAAATACCAAGCAATATAATTGAGTATATGTGCTAACTTTGGAGTTAAAAAATCAATACCTGAAATGCTGTCCTCCCACAAATAACATCTATTTTCAAAGAGAATTCATGTGAAAGCAGCTTTTAAACTTTTGATTTCATCATCTTTTGCCCAGTCATTTGGATCCTATTAATTTGAAAAGAATCCTACATCCATGTGCCACCTCTCAACAGCAAGGGAGCTCCATGCAGCACCCTGAGAGTGCACACCCCCCCTTCTGCCCCTACCAACACTAGCTCCCATCACCGATGCAGACAAACTGCAACATTGACTGAGAATGCATAAAACCTCTGATGAAGTGCTGAGGCTCTGACATACACAACTTCAGGGTGAGATTCTGTAAAACACTGTCCTGTAGCTCGCTGTAATCGGAATTCCTTTAACCAAATTCCTACAGTAGCTATAATAAAAATACTGGAATTTCCTTCAAATTTAAGTTAAAAAGAAGAGATGAGGTGAAGGGGAAAAAAAACTGATCAAGTTCAAATGGCGCCAGTGAAGCCAGTGGTTTTCCAAACAGGCCTTGATGGATTTTTGGTGGGTTTTGGTGGGATTTTTTTGCCTGAAAGCTAGATCATCATCTTTGTAATCATACAGAGACATAATCTACTCATACTGATTAAACTTGACAGGAGCTCCAAAAGCACGTATACAATGGATGCCATACAGATGTACAATACCTATACTGAACTTATTTAGGAGAGTAAGAGGAAAAAATACCAAGTGGATAGAGCTTCAGATGAAGATTTCACTTCTACCCATCTGGAACTGTATGGCCTGAGCAAACTCTCTATCAGTTTTTCCCTTAAAAACAAAACTGTTACTTCTGGGTTTTGTGTAGCATTTTGTGATTTCCTGATGAAAAAGCTTTAATCTCTGTAGACACTCAAAGTTACACCAGATTTCCAACAGATTTTTACCAAAGAGGATTTAAGCTACAAGGATGCAAAATAGTAAATATTTTCTCACACAAACATTTTTATTTACCTAAGCCATAACAGTAAGTTCAGCACGATTGCTAAAATAAATCAAAGCCACTTAGGAGTCAGACTGCTTCAGTCTTAGTCCTTTTGACTCAAGTTTTCTCTATTGAAAATTTCCTATACATTTATAGTTACTGTTTTGTTTTAGCAGCACATCTTCATATTAGCACTAGAACTGTATTAGAATTTGTCCATCATAATTTTTTCCAAATGGTACTGTTCATGACTTCTGATAAGACCAGATGGGGAATAACTGGCCTATAAGCAGAAAAAATACTGGAATAATGGTACCAATAAATGCATTAAATTTGATAAAGCACAGACTTTGCAATAAACTGTAAGGTTTTCCATTACATGCATATTCTCTCCCCGTTGGACATGGCTTTGCTGGATGAGGTACAGAGCATGCAAACACTTCACTCCAGCCCAAGAGGGCTGGTGCTAGGTACTCCTCAGCTGGCAGCTGCTTATATGCTGACACAAGAAATAAATGTAAGTAGAGAGCTGTGTGCATCGCAGTGTAAACAGCTTCTTGGCCCGCATTCTTCTGAGAAGCTGTTTAGGAAAAATAAGCCAGAGGATCTGTTTTTGAGGTAGAGGAAAACCCTTATAAATATGAACAGGACATCTTTATTTAATATCCCTTAGAAAACAGATACAGAGTTTGAGTCAGAAGTGATTAATAAAACTGCCTAAATTAGATTCTGTCACTCTTAATCTAAGCATATATAAGGGGGTCTAAATGGATATAAATTTGATATCACAGAGATGAAAATTGTTTCAGTTTAAACAGACTGCCAGGACCCTGACACTGGGTTAGCTCTGAGTGCCCATGTCAGATCTGGGCTCACAGGCCGTGAGCAAGACTTCTCCCAGACTCAGGAAGGACAGGAGCCAATGGATTTCACTCATTACTTCACCAAGAGGCCTCAGTGCAGAACTTCATTATTTAATTTGTCAGCCAGACTGGGATTGCTGTTCAAAGCTCACAGCTTGTTTTACAATGCAGTTTAATTTCTATATATCTGAACATTCTCCTTCACCCACCTAGACCAGGTCTGCTTTTTGCTGTAAAATCTAGGCATGTTAATAACAATCAAGGTAAACCATTTTCTCACAATTCTTACCTTACCTCTAAGATACCTGTTGCTGTCATGAATTCTCGCAGGAGAAACACACCAGATCCTGGATGCTGGACAAGAGAAGAGAGGAAAAAATTCTTCTCAAGAGTTTTTTTCTAAAAAGTACTTGAAAGTTTTAAATGCTGCTACACAGGCTGTTCTCTTACTGAGCCTTAAAAATCCTTTTTTCTTTTTTCAAAGTTTCAAATTAGACAACCAAGTGTGTTGCAATTGCTTCTGAGCTGCTTGTGAGTGCATAGTAATAGCAAGGCCAGTCCTCCAATACTGCTCAGCTGATGAAAGTGAGCATCACTCTCATTTGCCCTCATTCAGGAAAAGTCTTAATGGGAAGCAGAGCTCAAAAGAAATTGGCACTTTGAGAAAAATGGCTATATGGGGAAGAGCACTTTTGTTAATAGTAATTGGAGGACATACTGCAACATCTTTTCCAATTGTCTGTGGACAATCCAGAGCCCCATTTACCCCCATTTTCTACCAGAGTAATTCCACTGACTGCATTGTAATGATCCCTACTTTACACCAGTGTTAGCAAGAACAGGATTACACTCCTGTGCTGAAGTCCCTAGTGAAGGCAAAAATGTCTAAAATCCAGAGAGAGCAGATGTTTAATTCAAGGCCCACATTATGCCTAGAGTTCAAGGCTCTGAGGATGAGGATAAAAAATAAAAAGACAAAAGAAATTGTATTTTGACTCAGTGTCTCACTGTAAAATACCAGAAGCATAATGACATAATGTTAACTTCAGCAAAGGATACAGAAGGTGACAAGGTTATTTCTTTTTATCAGCTAAGATATCTTCTGTGACAAAACTACTGTTCTGCAGTGCAGCCTACTTCATCCTCATACAAATGCAGAACAAAGAGGGTGAAAAAAGAGCTTTTCTCTCCCATCTTCTTCTAATTTTTTCCACAGCATTACTCAGAGGCATATTTCAGCCAAGCTGAGACATGGCCTTTCAGGACACATTGTACTCAATAATTTCATAGGTACAGTATTAGACAAAATTATTTGCAAGCACAAAGTGGAACAGCAAAATCTCTTCATTTCTAGTGTGTAGCAGCCATCAGGTAGGGAGAGGTGCAGTTCTTGGCAGTTCAGCTGTACCCCTCCTTTCCTTGCTATCTGCCCATAGCGATTCTGCAGTTCTGTTGTGTGTTAAACGCGTGAAGTAATGACTAAATATTTAAGAGTATTCTTTAACTTTGATGCAGGTCTAAGGGATGAGTGATTATTATATTTAAGACCACTCTTTAACTAGGGTGCAGAGAGTTGTAACCTCAGGAGCCTGAATCCCCAAGCTATCACCCTGTTGTTCATTCCTCCTCATGACTGAGTTTGGGTGAGGAACAGTCACATTTTGCCATAGACTATGCTTGCTTCTCCAAAGAGAAAATGAGAACTGGGAATGAGAGGAGGCCAGCTGGGAATCAGTTTAAGAGCTCCCTGTCCCTGCTATGCTCTGTGCTCCTTATTCTTGCCCTTGCTGTCACACATTGCCATTCCCCCAGTCCTACTGGTTCGACCATTTGTGTGTCCACACCATTCACCAGATACATGAAAGAAATCAATAAAAAATAGTAAAAAAGGAAAAATTGTGATGAAGTAGCTGTTCTGCTAGTGCAAGTGAAGGGACTGGAGCCCTTCATGGAAGGGGAAAGGGAAGAACAAGTGCAAGAAGCCAACTCAGGCTGGGAGCACTAATAGTACAGCCAAGACATACTACCAAACAGGCCTGCGGTGTCAACAATTTGGCTCTTCTGATTTCAAAAATATTTTTTTAAAGTCCTGATACTTCTTAGACAATTGTGTAAGACCTGTCCTCAGGTAATCTGGTGTACACAACAAAGTGAAACATTGTAGTGATCAATCTCTGCAAAAAATAGTTGTGAACCACAAAGCCCTGTATTCCAGTAATTGTATCTGTAGCCAGGGTTCCCAACTAAACATGATTTACACTCCTCCTCTGTATTAGTACAAAGAGTACCACTGAAGAGAGACAAAAAGATGGATCCACACATTATTCTTGTGCCAACCACCATATTTTAAAAATACATTATAGTACATTTATCAAGAAGTAAAGACTGTGAGTTTGTACAAGTACAGAGCCTGGCTTCAGCAGCTGTGGAGGTGTTATCCTTGCTAGAGAAAGAAACGTTTGACTTTCCAGGGCTGTTTTCATCTCAGGGCTTGATAATAAATCTAGGCTTGGAAATGCTTTCCTTAAATAATGGTTAGGAAAAGTAGTGTAAGGTAGAGCAACTTTTCACAAGGTGTTTATTTAAACTCTTCAAACCTTCTCAGCAGGTGTTGTGACTTCCTTCATTTATCTGTTTAACTAACTGAACTTATGAAGTCCGTCAGTAACAATAGCAAAGCTTGCAAGTCCTTTGGTTTTCGATCCCTGTTCTCAGGTTGGGTTGTTTTCCTGTGAAGCTGATCAGCTAGAGGATTTGCTTCTGTCACTGTCCAAAGTCAAATCCAGTACAGGATTAAATATGCAAGGAAAACATTTCTCCCTAGTTTCAAGACTTGCCATTAATTTAGTTTATTTGGTTGGATATCTTCTCCATAATTAGTCTGTTGAATAATATTAAGTCAAATATACTTCACTGGCTCAAGTAATATGCAGTGGTTTGTATTCAGAAATGTTAATTCAGCCACTGAAAGTCATCTGCTTTTAGTGGAAAAAGCTCCTTCTCTTTGGTCACCAAGTAAAAAACCATTGGAAATAATAAATTTCAAGATCAATTCATAATGCCATTAAGAAACATGTCAGAGGTTGTGTCTATGTATCTCCTTTTGATTCATAACATCCTACCTGTTTCTTGTTTCATATGGTAAGTAAGTAGACAATCCAGTCATTCTTGATACCATGGGATGAGACAAGAGAATCAACCTATTTTACATGTGGGCTGCTGGGAATATTACATACGGAACATATGTAGTCGTTTTTGCTTATTCTTGTTTTATGTTTTAAGAATTTCGGAGTTTTCTCATGACTCGTTCTTAAAATGAGTGGAGGAAGACTACAGACTACAGAAACATTAAAATTCTGGTCCTTGGAAGTGTGACACAGTGACCAGTGACAAAAATTGTTATTAACAAAACATACACAGCCAAATACAAAGAGGATGCATGGCATACCACAGATTTCTTGCAAGTTGTTAGTTTCTCATACTTGGTATTTCATTAAAGGTACTTGAAGGGAAATTCCAATTAAGTAATGGTAAGAATTTCGGAGTTTTCTCATGACTCGTTCTTAAAATGAGTGGAGGAAGACTACAGAATGTTTTAACATTAAAATTCTGGTCCTTGGAAGTGTGACACAGTGACAACAACAAAAAATTGTTATTAACAAAACATACACAGCCAAATACAAAGAGGATGCATGGCATACCACAGATTTCTTGCAAGTTGTTAGTTTCTCATACTTGGTATTTCATTAAAGGTACTTGAAGGGAAATTCCAATTAAGTAATGGCTAGCAATGTCCTTAGGCTCTTAAAGATTAAAATGATAACAGAAGTGGGTTGAATATTTGACCTTATGCCAATTAACACCAGCTAATAAACAAATCAAATTGAAATAATGTTGTATGGGGGAGAACTATGGATTTCCTTAAGTTTTCTAAGGATTTGTTCATGTTCAACCAATTTTAGCTGGGAAGTGCTCAATATTCTGATGACATCGGCTGTACAGCATGCTCTCACTAACAAATAAATGTCGTAGCTGAAAATTTACCCTGTGGATGTAAGCCAGTCTGTAGGCTGTAGGTGGCCTTAATAATATTGTTTCATTCCTTGTTTTTGCACCTGACCTATTGTGTAGGTTTTAAAAGTAATGGATATCATTTCTTAGAGAAACCGAATCACTGCTCTGCCTTTTTTTCTCCTTGCTTTCTGGTATTCAGTAATGTGATTATAGATTTTCATGGGCATGATATGATTGCCTTGCCAATCTCACTTCTAATTCCTACAGCTGGTCACATACAGTCTCCTTCGCAGCTTTGTCTTCTTGCCATTGCATCGCAGTCTTGGCTAATACAGTCCCTAAAAAGCATCCTAGTCATACTTTCCACTAAAAATTATTTTGTGAGTGTCAGACTAACTTGCCAGAAGCCTTGCTGTTCTTGCAACACTTAGTCTTGAGTGTGTCCAGATTTGTATCCATCACTTGTGTGCCCTTGTGCTCTCCTTCGGGTGAGGCACTGCAATATTTTTATAGTATTCTGATACCTGGCACTATGTTAAAATAACAGACAACTCAAAGGACATGGGGAGTAAAACTGAACACACAGGGGAAGATGTACAGGTAAGAGATCAAATTCTTCCAATTTACTGCACATCGGTATTCTCTGTATACCTGAGCTGATCTGTGTGAGTGTGTGTGTGTGAGTGTGTGTGTGTGTGTGTGATAAACATACTGTCTCCATACATTTTTCTTTAAACTCAAGTTACATTTATGCTGTGTGCATGGTTTATCAAAAGTGAACAGTGAATAATATCCTATGGGTTCACCCTAAAACGTCCAAGTTCTCTATACAGTAACCACAGAAATGATCCACTTCCATTATACTGGTCAGAGTAATTTTCATCATTTTCCCTTTCTCTCAGACTCTGAAATCAAAATCACCACGACAGCTTCCTGCAGCACTGAGCTTAAACCTTAAGTGGGATTATTTAAAAGAAGTTTTACTATTTTTCTGCTGTACAAAAACAATAAAGAGGTTGCGGCTATTACACATGACATACCACTTTGGAGGGACATTTGCAACACGCTCTCAGAAAGTGACCAGTCCCTCCAGAGGTGACATGCAAAATATCTGACAGGTATTTTTAACAGGAAAAGCTGGTATTTTGACAAACTGTATTTCTCTCATTGAAAATAAGTAGCCAATGACCAATGTAGGGTAAAAGTTATGGTGAGTGACTGCAACATTAATAGACTGGATGACAGCTCGGCTGCTATTCAGCCCAGTGTGTGATCTATGTCTATCAGCTCACCTTTTTTTTCTCCCCCATTGTTTAACTGTTGCCTGTTTATCACTTCTCCTGTGGTTGACTCAGAGAAGTTTAGGTAGTCGGTTCTCCCTTTGGAGAGGGGAATTTAAGCACAAGGTGAATAACAGCTCTTGACATTTGCTTGAACAAATCCCACTGAAGGTTCTTTTGCCAGAAAATCTGACAGCAAATCTGTGAGGATCAACTCTATCTTTGAACAGAGGATTTCGCTGTACCGCGAAAGTCTCTGATCACTGTGTATGACACACCAGGTGAAAGTACTAGGCACCAGTGGTATCTTTAACCAGAGACTCAACAGATAATTTTAACGTGGGAAATTTTACAGGAGTAATTGGGTCAGCCCATTCCCGTGCTTTCTTCCACTGTGCTTTATAATTTTAGCAAAATTGTAGTAATTTTTCAAAAATTATTTAGAAGAACTTCACTCACTTGATGAAGGGCTTGTGGGCCTGAGAGTAGCAGTATGAGTCGTCGGGTAGAACATATTATCTTTCTCAAGAAAATTTGCCTTTCTTCCATCAATAGGCATGTGGCTATGCCTTTGTCTATATAGTTCATCTTCCCTTCCTACAGAGGAATATAACATTGAAGGGGTGGGACCTGGCAGCTGGAAGGAATTCTCCAAAACAGCATCTAATATAAATGAATATATAAGTGACACTGCAGAATAAACTGGTTTAAGGGAGGAGAACGTGTGTTCCCTCTCAGACAACTTGTGGTTTGCTTGTTGGGCAGTAGTTAGCTTCAGCAAAGGTGGAGGGGATCAAAAGGAGTGGGAGAAGGTGGTAGAACACAAAGCTGCAAGATCAAAGCCTCTGTCTAATGCCCTTTGATTTTAGGGTGTTAATTCCCAAGTTGTTGAAATCCTTTTAACACATATTCCCTCAAGAAGTTGTCTATAAGCTGTGTAGGACTTAGGAGAACCTGAAGGGAAATTCTGTGAATGATAACAATAAATAAAATAAAAAGCAAACCCCAAAGCACAATTGTTACTGTAGTGGTGGATCAATACAAAAAAGTATATCACAACATTTAATAATTACTTAATCAATATAAACACTGTAACATGATAAGGAAATAATACACGAGTCATAAAGGACAATTAACAATAAACATATAATCCAAACCAACATTTGGTAGAAATCACATTATATTTACAGCTATTGTGGTGTTCTAAGGTACATATGACTTCTTTTTCCAGAGATTTACCTGTGTCTGAATACAAATAACATACCAAGTACTAAAGATTTGTTCATTTAAAACATGTGCAATGCATTTACTCATGCCATACCATTTGCTGTGTTTGTTCTCACTCTATAATGGCCTCCTTTGCATGCACTACTACTACTAATAAACATACTGTCTCTCCTCACTTTCTGCTATTACTGACCTTCTCCACACCCTCTCGATCTTGACACTCCTTTCTTCTACTGCTTCCTTAGACACACACACACACCCCACTTTCCTGCTTCTATCCATTTGCTCTCCTTGACAGACTGTCATTTGTGCCAGGAAAGTGCACTGATTCCATTATCCCAACATCCATTTTTGCTGAAAATCCTGGATTTTTTTGATGCCTGTTTTACAGAGAAAGAATGATCCTGTGGTTAAGACACTGGGTTAGTATTGTAGGGTTCAGATTGTGTTCCCTGGCTTCCTGCCCAGTTAATGTAATATGGTTTTAGTGTAATTGAGAATAAGGAACGCCACACATGTAGAACTTTTAGCAAATCACTTAAACAAAATGCTCGGATGCCTGAAAGCTTTCTCCAAGGTATTCACTGCTCTGCAATTCCAATGGGAGTTGAGGGCATACAACACTATGTAGGACACGTTCATCATGTTGAAAGATTGGGATTAGTTCACCACCTGCAAAATGGGGCTAATTCTTACTCAGCTCACATAAGGCTTATGATGATGAAAACAATCTATTAATGTTCATTATGTGTTCAGTTGCTACAGTAGCGAGTGCCAAGAAATAATTCTCTCAGTAAGACGAATGCCAGCTAAAATAATTCTGCTCTAATAGCTTAAATTCAATGCAAGGTCACCAATCACCTTCCTACAGCACCCTTTATCTTTAATAAGTTCCTAACACGGAGTGAGTCTTTGGAGGAAAAGTTTAACATTAAAGTCCTTGCCTGTAGGAACACATATCAAAGACCAGTGATACTTCTCTTAAGCAGAGGAGTATGCTCTAGTGCTCATGGCCACAGTTCCCAGCTAGGCAATGTGCTGTTTTTTATGTCTTTTGGCTGTCAGATTTCACATTACAAGTGTCTACAAGGCAGCAGCGAGGCAACTTCTGTTGATGTTATGTTGAGTTCAGAACCACCTATTCAAATTCACTCTTTGTAAATTACCTCTGGATTAAAATACACTATTATTTTTATCGCTAATATACTTCTCTCTCCTAATCCCACAATTGCAGCCATCTTAGATTTTTTTTCCCTTAATTTTTTGAGCCTCTTCTTCATTTCCCATTTCTTTCCTATCATTTGGCTCCCAGCAATTATTCTATATAATAGCCATTTCATACTTTTCATCTTCTACATCTACTAACATCTTTAATTGGTAGCTTACCTGATATTATCTTTCCCCCTCAGTGCAATTTTTCATATGAGTTTGTTTTGAACTCACTGTATATTGTAATTTCCTTACCCGTGCACAGATCATAACTTCCATTTTATAAGCTTTTCTGTTTCTTCTTATAGCACTGGATTTACCTTAACATAAAAGAAACTCCATTTTGAATGCAAGAAATAGAGCTTGTGCACATTTATGTTTTGCTGCATGTGCCTGAATATCTTGCAGATGTAACATGCTATTTTTGCAGAAGTAGGGTGTACCTCTCAAGTGACCCGTGCACAGATCATAACTTCCATTTTATAAGCTTTTCTGTTTCTTCTTATAGCACTGGATTTACCTTAACATAAAAGAAACTCCATTTTGAATGCAAGAAATAGAGCTTGTGCACATTTATGTTTTGCTGCATGTGCCTGAATATCTTGCAGATGTAACATGCTATTTTTGCAGAAGTAGGGTGTACCTCTCAAGTGTATTCAGAAGAGAGAATGGCAGAACTGTAAAATTCCTCCTTTTCTTAAGAAAACTGGTGACATGAAATATATTGATATAATATGATATTGTTATTTTCCTCTTCTCAGGTGGCAGAGTAGAGAACTGGAGGACTTTTGAATAGCTTAATCGTGAACTCATTCCCTGAGAAATAACTGAGGTTCCTTTACATATAAAAACTGAATGGTGCACAGACTCCTGCTCCAGCCAGGAGGATCTGGAGAGCCCACCTAGGATAAGGAAGACCACGGTGACCGAAGTCATAGGGAGCAGTGCTGCCATGGGACGTAGGCAGAATGATCACTGTGAAGGGTACTCCGCAGACCTGCCTTTCAGTGCCTATAAATGATCATGCTATCATCTGTAGGAAGCCTCAACACTTGTATTTCATGTATTTGGAAAGGAGAAAAGCTAGGCTAAGAGCAACAGATAGATCATCATACCCTGAGAACATGAGATATCAAGGCCAGGAGCTTTATCTCAAAGCTCTTGCATTTTGTTACTGGCTTTTATTTTTGAGGCTGTCATAGCCAGATTCTTCATACACAGATCCTAATTCTGCCATTGGACAGCCTGGCTCCCAGAGAAGGCAGGGAGAAGCTATAGTGACATAATATTGGGCGGACTTCTTATCCATAATGCCTATGCCCTTTTATTTCATTTTGTCTCTCCAGAATAAACAGCAGTTTCAACTTTTTGTTGCTCAGTGCAACTTGATGTTTCATATTAATTTCAGGAATCACTACTTTCTGAGCTATAAAAGTATCAACTTTCAGATTAAAACAAAACCAAACGAGCTCCTGCAGCGGTCCTGACCAGACGACCACTGTACAACTAGCAGTCAGTGCACATCTAGCAGTTAGCCTGAGCAGGTGCAGGCCCGTGCTGTGCTGCATGCCCAGCTGGCCTTCAGGTTGCGTTGGGCTGCCTAAATCCTTTGGTGACAGGATACACTCGGATAGCTCACTGTAAGAGAGGAGCCTGCAGGCAGCTCCTACTTGGTACTTTGCCTTTATCTACAACTGCAGCAAGAAGTTCTCGTGTGAACATCCCTTCTGTTTGACAGTAGAAATGATGAATAGAGTTGTTTTCTTGTAAGAAAATCCTATAATAGCTTGATGACCAAAATGGAAGAACCTCTTCTATGGACAGGGTCTGCCTGGCACGTGGTCATTTTAACGCCAACATCACTTGGGGTTCCCAGTGTATAAAATTACCTATGCTATTCTCTTCTTATAGTGTTAGCTCTAATAACTAGCATTTTAAATGATAACTTACAGGGTCTTAGTGTCTTTCTAACTAGGATTGCAATGGACTAGCACCTTCTGGTGCAAAGCAGCTCCTTCCTTTCCCACTTGTTGGAGGGTGGACTTCATAGAGTTCAGGTTCCTCCTTTCCGAGATAATGACTATGATTTAGGTCTTTGTATCAGCAAAACATTACATCCAGTTTGATCCAGCACAGTACCAAGAAATGTTCTGAGTTTTAACTGACATTCTATTTAATGGGAACTGAATGTAAGCAGCATGCTGTCCCTTGATATACTGGCTTGGAGGTATTACAGTACAATAGGTAACGCCATGTTTGTGACCCAGCTGTTCAAAGGCTGAGGATCTGTAAAGTGCTATTCTTTTGCAGTTACATTTCCCGGCAAGCTTTGAACAGAAGTTTGTACAGTCTCCAGTGTCTTTGGCTGTGTGCATACAGCCCAACACTTTGGCTCAAGTTCTCCTTGCATTGTCTTGGCAGAATACCCAGTCTTCAGGAATCCTAATCTTTTATTTAATCACTTTATCTTTTCAATTTCATCCCTTTCTTATCCTAATTCTTTCTTTTGCATTAAAGCCAGTACACAGAGATCAAGCTGGTAGAATGTGTTCTGTAGCTGTCAATCAGTGGGCACAAAAAATATAAAATGTGAATAGTTAAATCAGCAGACTTTCCTGCTGGAGTTATCTGCATGGCAAGGATGTCAGAGTATTGTTTCCAAGCCTGACTTCTACATGCGGGGAGTAGCAGAGCATGTCCTGGCCTCTTTTATCTTCCTCAGGAGAGCAGCCAAGTGGCATAATCAATTCTTCTAGGCTTTTGTCTTTCACCTGATGTTTACTTTGCTCACTGCCTAAGGCTCTGCTGTTCTTCTGCTCCTTAAAATGTATTTACTTTCAGATGTTATGAAAAATAAATGTAAGTTTTGCATGGTGAGGTCTATATATTAATGGACTATATCAATAAAGAAGCAGGTTTCTCATTTTCTCCAATTACTATAACCGCAAACTTTCCTTAGTTGTTGAGAAATAGCCAGGCAAGCAGAAAATTAGTGCTAAAAAGTTAAAGAACAAGGACTAATCTTCCTTGTACAAGCTAATGAGGGAATTTTAGTTACACAGATGGTTTTGATGAGTTCACTTTATTGGCCTGTGGTATATATTATTTCAGCTAACAGAGGTCAAATGTTAGAGATGTGACTCTTCTTGTAGCTCCTGGTATTAAAAAAAAATAAAATCTTGGACTAAGAAAGCCTGTAAAGCATTTAAATAAATGCAAGGTGATATAGCCGGCACACGGCCAATGCATAAAGCAAAATTAAAGTTGGAAGGAAGACCAAGCTAGGTTTTACTGTTGTTTTGTTTTCTCACTGATTTAAATTCATAGGGCTGAGGTACCATAACAGGATAATAGTGACAGTCATGATAAGAAAACACTTCCTTTCATTCACGTCAGTTCTTTCAAAGTCAATGTCACAAATTTGGGTTAGTAGATATATAACATTTCTTTAAGAGCAATACTTTTGCAAAGTATATATTTAGTACAGTCTTTCAGAAAATAACAAGTATTTCTAGTGAAATAAAAGGTGGAATTGGTAACTGACCAGTGGGTATGGAAGATAAAATATCAAATGTAGTGAAGCAGGTTTCTGACTTTTAGTATTTAATGCCACAAATTTTTGTGGACTCAAATTTTTATGTGCTCTGTGTTTTCTATATGCAATTTACTCTAAAGGGAGCTTCAAATACAGAATGGAATCAGGGTCAGGTCCACAATGTAACTGAAAATACCTGTTATACAAACCTACAGAGATGCCCAGTTATTGAACAAAGTAAATAACGGTATTTTAAAATTATTTTTGTGATAAGACTCTTAGAGGGCTTTGTAGGTTGGTCATTTTCATGGCATTGTTTATTTTATGTTTTACTTTCACCTGCTTTGTATTAAAAGGCTTAGTTTAAATGTGTGCACATGGATCCTCAAGTGAAAGAGCAGCCTGCCTTATAAAGGAATACTTTTCCAATACTTTCCTTGGAAAACTTTAGACAAGGAGAGTTGATCGAAGTTAAAATTTGTTTTCAGGAGTTATTTTGGATAGAGTGTTACTTCTAAAAAGAGGAATGGGCACAGTTAGACAGTCAAGATTAGAAATAGAGTGTATCACAAGAAATACTTGGAACAGCTGGAAGTACCAAAACAATGCAGTGGTTTCCCTGTAGTTATGCTTATTTCAGAAATACGCATATTTGGTCTTAACTTTGAATTTCCTCATTTTCATGGGTGTTAACAGATTTTTTGTAATACACTCTGCGAATGTACATTTTTCTAATATTTCATTTCTTGGAATACTAACACTGTATAATACTGCCACTGTAATGAAAGCTGTTCTATTGCCAGGGCATGAAAAGTTGTTGCATGATAATGAAATGTGATGGATATATGAAGTATCAGTCCAAGAACTAATTGTTCATGGAGCTTTAAAAAAGCACTCTCCTTTTAAAAACAATAATCTTGCTGAATTCTTGAATATTGCATGTCTGGAGCTGGAAACAACTATACATATGGATTCAACTTCCAAATATGAATAAAAATCCCCAATTCTTATCTAACTTTTAAAATGTAACTAGAGACTATAAAGTATTATTCTTCCAGGATTTAAGTGCCAAAGAAGGATCAGGAAACAGCAAACAAATCCACTCAAGACAAATCAAAAGTGGGAAAGGAGGATAAAACATATTCCCTTACCCTGTTAATGTCTCAAAGTTTGCAAGAATGATTTAAGTCTCCAGGCAGTTACAAGCAACTGGATGAAGACCTGTGTCAGGAATGCATGCAGTTGTGCAGTCCTTGTTACCACTTCTTTTTGTTGAAGTGCAATACTGAGCATGCAAAATGGTGCTATTGACTACTGTTGGCATAAGTCAATATTTATCTCTTGGAACAATATATTCAGGTATTCACCTGAACACAAAGTCAATGAGCTGTAAGTACTGCTACGCCCATTCATCCATAATCATTCACAGAACGAGGGTAAAATACAATCTCTCTCTAAAACATAAAGAAGAAAATCCCTCTTTATAATAAATATATCATATTTAATATCATATAAAATAAGATAACAAGCTGAAAACCCCAAGAAACCTCACACAGAATACACAGATTCCCAATACTCATTTGTAAGGGCTTCCACTAACCTCATAATTGCCGTGGAAAGCCATCACGACCAGGGAGTTGTAACTTCAACACACTGTAGAAAGACCTCTAGTGGTCTCCACCATCAGAACCACCCAGCAAAGGAGTATACGTCATCCCTTTCTTGGCTTCACTAAGAGGCCGCCTGGTCATTTCTCAGGGGTTGGTGAAAATCAGGTTATCATCTGGGTCAAATTGAGACTGCTTAGAGACCTCAGCTGACAGGCACTGAAGGTTTCTAACTCCTCCCAAGAAAGGAAATTCTGAAGAGAGAGGAGGCACAGAAACAATAAGCAAGAATTTCATAGGCTGGCATTGCTCTTCTTTCTACAGACTAAATTTGATTGTATCAAAAGCTAAGATTTTTATCTTGAAATAAGATTTGTAATTTTTTGATTTAAGCTTTTAAATTCAAAAGCAATTGAAAACATAGGTAAAGAATACAAATATTTACATCCTCTACCTTTCCCCATCTCATTGCAGTCCTTGGCACAGGGACCACAGATGTGCAGGGCTGGGAGTTTATGAAGGGCTCTGTCGTCACTAGAAAGGCATCACTGGCCAATTTGTGGCTGTGCAATCAGTGGGCCAGCTCCTGACCAAAACCTAAACCCAAGGTCGTTTCGGTGTCCTAAACCAAAACAACAGCAATTCCACCAGAGGAGGTGAAACTACGTTAGGCATCCAGCATCACTGAATTAAGACTATGACCTGGTGGCACTAGCTGCATCCTATCAGAAGTTAACTTGCCCATCATGATTTTGAACTTCACTCAGAGCCAGACATTTTGTCTTAGACATAAAGTATACATACCCTTTCCTACAAACTGTTACTCACTGCCATAGCTCACTGAATAGGTTTCTGTAGCTCCCTTGTGCACTGAGCAAAGGTATCGTGATATATATTAATATGCTTTTTAAAGGGCTCCATTACTTTCAACCGAGTAGTAACTCAAAGGATTTATTACAACATATGAAAAGAAAATTTCTTGTTTAGAATGGTCCTTTAGGATGTAATTATAACAGTACTGAAAAATTAGTTTAAAATCTGTAAAAATAAACAGAAAGTGAAAGAGGGTAGCCTTCGTCTACAGTACAGCTAAAGTTCTGACTGCTGTTCATCCAGGGATTCCCACTTATTACAAGAAAACCATTTAAGTTCTGCCATTGAGGTATCATCACAGCCTGGCATTCGGCATCGGTTGCAAAATTTACAAATGGTGCATGAGCTAGTTTAAACCTCAGACAGCATGGTATAATCGTAATGAAATGAAAGGCTAAGCATTCCGTTTCAGTCTGGATGACACATTTAAGATTAAGACAAACAATGAAAAATGACGAGCGAAAAGGAAATCCCGATGAGAAGGAGGAGCTCACTCTGCTTTCTTCTGCTCTAGAATTAAGAGATTAAAAACTTGCTGCCTCAACAGCAGAGATGAGGGAGCTCTTATATTTCAAGGTGCAATACGCAGAAAAGAAGTATAGCTTTTCCAGGGAAACCCTGTGGCTACAAAATCTTATTTTTAATTACAGGACACAATAGATTTTCTGGTAAGAATAAGACATTCTGAACTTAAAACTGAGACAGTACCATACTTAGCTTGCACATTCTATCACCAAGCTTGAGCCCAACATGACAAGCCTAGTAAAGCATGTCAGCCTTTACACTACATGTCTTGGCTTTTATCCATTTGTCATCACCTTAAGGTTATCCAAAATGCCATTTTAATTAACAAGATCGTCCTTGCTTTTCTTCTGATAACTTTGTATTACAATGAAATGTTAATGGGAACAAACCTAAAAAACCCAATGGAAGACAGCAGCTGTACTGTCCCAGTTTCAAGGACTCTGAACAAATGCATCAATAATGGACACCGGACACGGCCCAATGGGAAAGCACAAAATTATGGGTGTGAAAGAATACTGAAGGGAGGTGACGAAAAAGTGAAATGGCATTTGGGGTGAAAACTTTCACCATAACCTTTATGGTAAGCACTTCCAGTCAAATAAAACTGAAAAATCTCATTGACACACTGAATTCTACCTTCGGAAAAAGACAAAAATATTTTGGTGGAGGAGGTTGGTTCACTATTATTTATAATGTATTTCCTTTTCTGAAGACACTTCTCAGAACCAGCCAGTCTCAGTTCAGCCAGGGAGGATCCCAGAGGAAAACACTGATCTAAACTGCCTGGCATAAGGATAGTCAAAGACCAGGTAAGCGTGTCCATCCTGAACAGGACACCTCCCTGGCTCCCAGAATCTGAGCTGTTCTCAAACTTGGAACCTGACAGGCAAAAAAATCCACCGTATTTTTAGTAGTAGAAGGCTATGGGGAGAATATTTTTTTAAAATGACTGTTTAAAGAGCTTACATTTAATTTTCCACACTGAAAACTGGCACTTGTGAGTTAGAGTCACGTAAATATGCTTTAAAAACTGGGCCAAACTCACTTGGCTGCTTTGAAGGTTTTATAACCCACTTTTTCATTCACTCATTTGCATTTCAATGGCTGGTAAGTAGTTTCTCTGGATTTTTTTTTTGTACAGACATTGGACTCCACTAACAAGAATGGTTCAGGAGGTTAATCTGCTAGAAATATGAAATATTTTCATTTAGAAACAATAGAAGTATTTTAAACTATCTCAAACATAGTTTACATCTGGCCCTCACACAAAACTAGGACGGGGCTCACTTGCACATTTACAGATTTTGTTTAGAAAGGACAATCACAATGGGAGGGACACAACTGCTTGATGGGACAATTTACTATTAGTTGTGAAATAAATAAAAATGCAAAAAAATTCACAAAAATACTTTTCTACTCCACACAGTCTATTAATAACTCATTTCCTAACTGCTCCTAATTTAGGGGAAATGGGTAGTTGCTAATCCAAATGATGCCATGAATTTGGCTATCAAATCAACCTATATTGTATTAATGAGGATATTAAAGCTTATTTAGAAACTCATTAAAGACAACTGCTAGAATTTATTGTGTTATTCTAATAAAATATTCCCTTGACTCAGGGAATTGCTTTAATTATTGTGATTTCAACTATTCTGAACACTGTACTACATGTAGGCACCTCTTTGCTTCCTAAAGCTTTTATGTACTTCCTTTATCAAGCGGACAAAAACGTGCACAATCAATACAGAGCTGTTTTCAATGATTTTCCTACAGTCCCTCCAAGATTTACTCTTGCTGTGATCTAGGGCATATCTATGAATAAAAACTCCCAAATAATCCATAAATAAAATAACCCTGGGCAGAAGGCATAACTGTTGGGAAAATAACATATTTAGTAGATATTAAGAAAGAATCATAGCAACAGCACATTTGAAATCCACTTTTTAAATCACAGATTTATATCTATGAACCAGATTTGCCCATGTAGCCTTTCATAAAATAGTTTAATCTTAAATCCATCTTTGAAACAAGATGAGGCTCTTAATAATTAGTAGGTTTGTAGAAATAAAGATGTGGTTGTCCCTGTGTTGTACAATAATGGAAACAGGATTACAGATTTTGTGGACTGCACAATAAAAATCAGACATGATGCAAGTGAACACAATGAAACCCATTTACAATCAAGCCTGAAAGTCTTTTAGTTCCATTGAGTGAGGATGCTACAATTCCACTAGAATCTAGGCAAATATTTCTTAAAAAAATAATTAATATGTTATTGATTGGATAAAACAAACCCAAACCTCACTCCTTACTTTTGACAGTTTTCTTTTCCAGAATGTTAACTTCCTGGAAAGTATATTCACAGAAACTATATTTTATTTTAAAATTTCCAAAATATTTGAAAGAAAGGAATTATGAAACCTAAGTGCTTAGACTCAGAAAACCCATATTTTATAAGTCAATGAACAAGGGAACAGAAAAAAATGTAGTATCATAGTCACCAAAGACTCCAGTCAGATCAGAAAATAAGAAAACGTGAACTTGGTAATACTGACATTTATAGTGAAATATCTCTTAATATTTGCAATGAGGTATTTTGAATAAATTTTCAAAATTGTTTGGAGAGCTTATTCAATGAATAGTACTGGAAAAGACACACTTCACAAAATCATGTCATGATAATGAAAAAATAACTAACATCCCCTCCGCCATTAAAATGACTAATAAATAGAGTAAGATATTTTCTTCAAGTTACTCACTAAATTTCAGGGTAAAAGTCCTGTGCTTAGACATTTGCCTAGAAAAGGCTCAAAATATTTATACTAGCATATGGTAAATGTCCCAATTCAGCAGTATACTTATTTAGCAAATTATTGTAAGTATCAATTGTTTTCATGCCAGCAATGTTGATATTTCCTAAGCATTGTCTTAAAGCATACACTTAAGCAGTCTGATGAATAGGATGGATGTGTGGGATACTGTGGTAACCACTGGAGACCTCAAAATTCAGTTTATGAGAATTTGTCTCAATTGCACATATAAATTCATTGGTCCCTGAATGAAGCCATTTTCTGAAGCAGATGAAAAGTGTTTATAGAAGTTTCTATAAACTGTTGTTTTTGTGGATTTTCATCAGGTGCTGTTTTACACTTGTCTAAAGAACAATGATAAAACCTGTCAGGACAAAAGTTTAAATTCACACCAAAATCTGTGGTGGGTTCATTTTTCATCAATCTTGCTGCATTAGTTTCTTTTCTGTCTGAAATGACTTGTGTTCACAGAATTATTTTTTTCAGCATGAATGCTTATTTGTAAACAGCCCTTGTTACAGGGCAGTAGTGTAGAAGTGCAGAGATAAACCTAGCTATTACTTTATTATATGTTAATTAGCTTAACAACTTCAGCATAACCATTGTCATCCAGGTTGCAAAACTCTAGGCTGAAAAATGCAAACCAATAGAAGATTATAATAAAATATGTACAGTAGCTGTAATGGAGATGTGTATATTGATTCTCCTTGTGGCATAAAATGTTTGTGAAAATCTCCTGAAAACAAAATAGTAACATTACATTTTATTCTCAGAGAATATTAATATCCTTAATTTTAGAAGGCAAAGCAGAAATACATTTCGTAGGAATCACCCTGGCAGTGTATTACTTGTATTTCATATGCATTCGAACAGTAAATTAGCAACCTGCTCATAAATTAGGTGGGAAATAATACATAAGAATAAGACTATAAAGATCTTTTATTATTGCCCACAATCAGAAGGTGCACAGTTAAACCTACACTGTCAAAGAGGACACATAAATGCTATCCTTTTCCATTTAAACAATGTTTTCCTTGTTTAATATATTCCATGCAGCAAGGTATATCTGAAATTCATCTTAAATAGGACAGCAGGACATTTAAAACTTGAAATTCTGAACTATAGGGGCAGAACTATATTCCCAGGTAGATGGCCAGAGAAGGCCTAGTCATGCAATGCAATATATGATAATTTCCTTGCACTTTCCTTCGTTCTAGAGTGCCTACCATGTGTTCATACTGAGCAGTACCTTTTCCATTGCAACTGACAGGAAAGAGAGAGGAAGCAATTTTCATTCTGCATCAACTCAGGGATGAGAGAGGCCAGAAATTACAAAGAAACGTTTCCATAGTATGCATGCTGCCAAATCCCCAGCCACCATAGTGAAGTGGACTTTAAATCAAAGTAAATGTCAATTTTCCACTCAAAAAAATATATTTAAAGTGAGAAAAAAAAAGCTCTTTTGCCTGAGTATGGGTTATATAAGCACTATTTCAAAAACTGGATCAGGAAATGGCAAAATAATTTGCACTTTTTACCCTCATTTTGATCAGCTTCAATTTGCATATGTGGGTTTTTTCCTCCATTTAAGACATTGTCACTGTTTCTTACTTCAAATGATGTGCTGAAATTGGGAGAATTACAATCATTAGAAGTTATGACACTTACACGCCCAGGGTATCGGAGAGAATCAGCTCCTGCCTACTCTTAAACTTCACCTGTTAAGAAAATATTAATTACTGAATAGAACTCCAGGCCCTGGTAACATATATTTACATTTATATTTTTGTCTTTCAGTTTAAACTTTTAGTAAGTTAATTGTCTAATTGATTTATTTCTCAAATATTTTCACGATTTATTGGTAATGACATCCAGTCCAGGAATTTCCTGGCAGTTAATGGCCAGCTAGAGCAGGAAATTCTTCACCCAGAGTTCCTTAGTACTTAAATATTCTTAGGAGATTTCCAAAGAGTTCTTTTATTTCAGGATGTTCCTTATCCTGCTCTGTCTTTCCTTCATGGAAGTAACGGCCTAGAGATGGCCGGAGATTTTGAGAACTGTTGATGAATATTCTTTTCTTTTTCTTCTGAGTTTTAATTCAGTTAAGGAAAAATAAGGGGAACTCATGCCTTCATTACTCATTTATGCCCCTATAAATATACTTGTGCAGTTCTAAACCTGAGAGGATCCTTTGTGGTGGGCTGGAGCAGAATCCTGGCAAGTTTGATGGACTTGCTTTATGGAAAAGGCGTATCACATCACTGAGTGGCAGAGGAAGGGGCACTTAAACAGCTGCTACTGAGGCAATAAAACTAAGCTATTGGATTCAAGACAACAGTTAGACCCACACTTTGTCTTTATTGGGATTGATGATGAACCATTTAGAGAGGCAATCCAATCACATTGCAATGAGAGTGCATGATGCTGTAATTTTATAGTTTGCATGGCCTCATTTAAACTACTAATATTTTACAGGTACAGTAGGAAATTGGAGATATATATTCATCATCATTTCTACGCTCATTACCAGTAATGAATAGGTGTTATAGAATAACATTAAAGCAGTGTATTTAGCAAAATGAAACAAATGCATGTATTGTCTAGATCCCAAGGGCTGCACACACTTTTGCCTTGGAACACATCAGTACATTACTGTTCTCTTAAAAACTAGAAGTCCATTGTTAGGTAACAATGATGAAGGACACTTTTCAGGTCTAATCCAGAGTATCTTTCACAATCCAAGAGACAAAACTCTGCCTGAAGACTCAGCACAGGCCTGCTCACATGGATGCATATGTTTCATAGCTTTCTAAAATATGCCTTAGTACACCCTTGTCCAAATAAGCAGTGACTGTCATGCATACACCTGCCATATATTACCCATACTGTCTGATGAAGACAAGAAAAGAGCCTCTTCCCTGTGACCAGCTGATTGTGCAGGACTATCCTGATGGGGGGATCTGCCTAGCACTCTACTGGCGTGGCAAAATGCAATGTTTGTGTCCTGCTTTAAACAGATGTTTCCTCCTTGAGTGTTCTTGATAATTACTATATTACCTGATATATTGTAATGAGCTCCCATCTCCCAAACATGCCGCCCTGAGATCAGCCAGTGTTGTAAGCCAGATTTTGCAGGTAGGGAAACTAAGGCTAAGAGTAAACTAAGGGACCTGTCCAAAGTCAGACAAGAAGTAATGAATAGGTCTACTGCTGTAATGAGACATCTTAAGCAGCAAGATAGGAAGAGTTTAGGGGTCATACAGAGCCTGTGTCCAGGACATAAAGGCTGGACTAGGATGAGCTATCTCAGGCGTGGGTGTAAATGACACAACCTGAGCAGCCTGGCCATTTTGGACTGCCTTCTGTGGACTCCTGGGTCTTTTTTCCCATCGATAGGGCAATGAATGACTTCCATCTGATTAAGGGCAAAGGAAGCAAATTGCATGGTTACCTTTCTCTCATCCCAGTTTTTTCCTCTCCTTGCATTAGACCTTAATGATTTTTTAAGTAAGTCTGTGCTTTTATGCTATAAAAAAGAATGCCTTCAATCTAAAGGAGACTTAAAGTCTTCACAGAGGAGCTATTATGTAAGTCATTATTGGAACAGTAGTTAGCTAAATAAGGAAGAAAAAGCTAGCAACTCAAAATGGCAATTCATGATCAAGTGTCTGCTGCTTTATGTGCTAACAGCCTTTCTCAGCTTCCTTTAAGCCATCTGCTTGTTTCAGCTATCTCTCCATACCACCAGCCTCTCCCATTCCACGCCTCTCCATCTCACACATTTCCCAGCAGATATCTCATCAGTACTCAGGCTTTTTCCACAAACATATTTGTTCTAACAGGTAGAAGCATCAGCAGATGCTGCTTATGCAGAAGAACAAACTTGTGTTAGCTCCTTTTTGTATCAGGAAGCACCTCCAAAAACCTTTCTCCATTAAAATAAGGTGTTGAAGGACAACAGAGAAAATCAGCAGATTTTGGCAGGCAGGAGTAGACGACAGGTACTTAGGGATGACAATAATATAGTGAAAATAGGAAGAAAACCACATGTGGAAATTTTTGTCTTACCATGTGAAGTCTTTCTTTTGCTATTTGAAAACATAGACTTAACTGAAAAAGATGTTGGTGTGTTGATGTCATTGTAGTATTTTGCAAATGTCTAGCTACAAAACTGCTGGGTGGTGGGAGTGCAAAATGCAAAGGAATTGCACATGTAAATGTATAGGAGCATGAAGACTTGAGTATGCAAGCTCATACTCCAGATGTATGGACAATAACTACTACAGCAGTAAGTCACGATGTCGCGAAGCACGAGGCTGAAGGCTAAGTACTTGCAGCCATTTGGGAAATGCAAACACTCAGAAAGGTTCGTTGCTATGAAAATATGGGTCATTAATTTAATAAATCATTAGGGGGAAAAAATGGAACAGGAAACATAGAGTTTAGTGCTGGGTTGAAATGAGGATCTCGTGGAGGTGAGCAAGATGAGGGTGGGAGATACGCAGAAGTGGATGGAGCATAGTTCCTAAGGGTAGGAAGGACCTTGTCCCAGGAAGCATCAGTGTGTGCCTGGCAGAGAGGAGGCCCTCTGCAAGGAGGCCAGAGGCACCCTGCACAGGGGAGACAGGCTGTGCATTGCCTCTGTTCCCAGAGAAGATTTTGTCTTATAGGACCCATAGGGACCACTTAGTCTGCTTGCTCATTTTTAAGGAAGAAAACTTTAAAAGCATCTGTTTGATCTTGGACTGCTATTGAAAAGACAGATGGGCAAGAAGAGAAAGGTAAATAGGTGCCAGTTCCTTCCCATGATTTATAATTTGCTAACAAATACTGTTGTGCTGGAAATTTCTTTCCAGGGAGTAGCTAGATACTATGAGGTCATTTCCATATTTACTATTTTTTTTAATGACCAACCAAATAGATACGGAGAGGTCAACTTCAAATAGCTTGGAGGTTTGGGTTGGCAGAGATGTTTTTCTGAAAAATGAATTTTTGTTACAGTTACCCGACATTTAATATAGTGCTCATAACACCTTGTATCCAGATATTGCACAAAGTAGAATCCATAAGCCACTGTGCTGACCTAGCTCTAGCTTGAAGGTATAAAAAGCCCCACAAAACTAAATTTAGGACCATTCATCTTTAATATCCTAAATTCTTTAAAATATGACAGGCTGTAATCATGGTCATCTATACACTACTGAAGAAAACAGAGGTTAGTTCCAAATGTGCTGGCAAAAAATCTGAAGAGTTTAAAACTTTCTTGTCAGGTACTGTAAGTGGAACTGGTCAAATAATACAACACGTGATAGATTCACGCCTCTTTTCTGAACAAAGCTGAGGGGTCACTCCAGTGCTACTACTTGTAAGTATTATAGATTTGATCAGATTTTGAAATAATCTAGAATCTCTTTTTCTACTGACCTCAGTGAACTTCAGTTCCAGACCCATTCTTCATTTTCTCCTTTCATTCAAAATTTCTAATAAATAGAACAAGCAATATAACACACGTCTTCCTGTGTTGGACAAGTCACTAAAAACAACAGTTTGCAAGCAGCCTTTGTTGTTATTACATTCTTCACTGAAACCTGTGACTAATGTACATATATGCACAGATAGCAGGATCAGTTTGAGAAAGTGCAAGGCTACCTCTATCAGATAGAATAGAATAGAATAGAATAGAATAGAATAGAATATTGACAACCAATATTTCAATTACATCTCCTTAAATCTCTGTCCTGACTGATGTGAATCATATTCAAACTTTCAAGCACTCTAAGGAATGCAAAATAAGTGCATATTTTCCATACTTCACCCCCTTCGTTCCCTTTTAATATCTGATGTCTTGTACTCTGCATAGTCATGCCAGTAATGCAGGCAATGTTTTAAAGACAACTGTAGGAACTACCTTAAATATCATCCATCAACCACAAAATGAAAGACTGTATCACAGTGACAGCAATAGCAATTACAATAATCACTATCTTTTATTAAGCTTTAAAAAATAATTAAAGTTAAAATCTGTCACTGGCCTTATAAAAGTGATCATCTGTTTTTCTTTTAATTCTGCATAAATTAAAAAAAATATTTGATGTTAATTAAAAACATGGGTTTATACTTGTATTTTATTGCAAATAGATTTGTGGTAACGTGTATATGGATGACATTTAGCCCTGGTATAGAATAGACATTTTATTAAACAATGACAAGCAATAAAACCTGTTGTTCTGAGGAAGGGAAGGATGCCCTGTTGGCCATCATGCTTTTGAGAAGCACAAGGGATTGCCTTGTATTCAAATGGTATAGAAGGTAGAACTGCAAAAGAACAATGAATTAATTAGAGCAATCATTTCTGAAAAGCAGTTCCAAACCCCATTTTAATTAGCAAATAAAGCAGGATACTAACTGCTTAAGAACTATTTTTGCTTTCTGATTTACTGGGTGATGGCAGTTGTACTGCACTTTGTTACAAATCACAAAATCTAGTGCCTCATTTTGCATGTAAAGTGCACTAAAATACCTTCTTTCCCATTCTATAGGGGCCTTTAATATATATTACGATGGTAAAGTCTGTACAACCCAGCACAATTATTTTCTAATTAGCATCTTTAAATGTTGCATTGTGGCCTGAATCAGTTTTAGCATTGTCAAAGAGTTCTAGAAACAGCCCTATCTGTACAACGCAGGCCACATGTGACAAAATTAAATTGGCACACTTCACTGTATAGACCTTGTGCTCCTGGCAGTGATAGCCAGCTCAATACCTCAGAGAGAAGGCTCAGCTGTCACTCACTGACCCATTAACACTCTAGTTGCATCCTGCAGTGTCATATTCCTCATTCGCACAAAGATAGTGCTCCCTGGAGATCCCCAATACCTGTAGGAACGAGGGAAGGACAGCAGTGACAGCAGCCTATCAAACAGGGCAGCAAATAACATAGCACGAGAGCACCTTGTGCCAGCATCCCAAACTAGAGTTGAAACCCACTACGCTGCCCTGGCGAGCCAGTTTTAAGTGGGGTATCATCTCTAACAAGCTGTCCCCTTCAACATCATACACACACACACACATGTAAAAGGCCACTGCCGAGCACCTTTGGTGTACCGCAGGAACACAGTTTGCTCAATTCACGCTGTGGACCCATCCAGTGAGGTGTTAAATAAAACAAACACCTGCTGCTGCTTCTAAAATGTAAAGGGGAACTACTGGGAGAATAATAAGGAAAATCATGCATCAAAACGTTGCCTCTTTTCTTCTCTCTATCCGGAGTTCTGTTACTGCCTGTACACAAAATCATTTGAACACACTGCAATGCACTGTTTAACGTAAAGAGAATATTGCTTCAGGCTTCTGTGGGGTTTACGCTATGGGGAACAAAACCACAGGTCCAGTTCAGTGTGGGAGAAGATAATGTCAACGTCACTCTGCCTGTAGAGCTCAGTCACATCCACCCAGCAGTTTAACACACTGGGGATTCACTGCATATATATGATTTAGGCCATGCTGTGTGCACTGGGAAATAAAATTATACTTTACCTATAGTGGTGTGTGGCTGTGTGTGTACATATGCATATGAGGACAAGACAAAGTATGCGTGTGGGCATGCGTGCACGTGTGCATGCACATAGGCAGAAAAATGAGAAAAAGAGACAAATAAAACCAGTCTGAAACTTAACGGAAAAGATAAATTCAGGCATGATTACAGCTGTGAGGTGAAAACGAAAGTCCCAATTCTGCTGATTATGTGGAGAATGATCCAGTAACAAGGTTTTATTTCTAAAGATTCAAAGCACTCTCTTTCTCTCTTCTCTAAAACACACATCTATGCCACACCCAATGCAAAAAAAGTCACAGAAAAAAACACAAGAAATTTATACAAATGTGAACCAAAAAATATTTCTTTTTCGAAAGAAATAATTCAGTATTGGTATTGTTGCAGGGGACTCAAACTCCGTACATTGCAGACCCCATGTTCCAGCCTCTAGGCCACATTTACTGATGGACATAAAACAGCGTAAAAGAATTCTGCCCCCCAGGTTTTGTAAACAATGACAAAACCAAAACCCAAGGAAAAGAACAAAGGGTGGACACTTGACTCCACTTGTTCTGCCCACGCAGAGTTGAAAGAGAGATGAACTCTGCCGCTTACGATTTATCATGAAATTATTTCTGGTTGACAATAGACATCTGATCTCAAAAAAGGAAAGAGAGTAAAAGCCCAGTTTGCTAGTAGAATTAAAAATATTGGAAAAATGTCTTTTCTGTATGGTCAGTACACAAGATGTGAGTGTTCTTATTTTTCAGTACCTAGGTTTGGCCATCACTTAAATCTGTATCTGCTCCTGTTTCCCAAGCCCGGCTGACACTTTAGGCACATGCTCCAATGAAGTGCATGTTTATGCCTTGCCGAGTCCAGAGAAACACTTATTTTAATCTATGGACGTTACAGCATGTCCACATGGGGGTCAATTAGTTCTAAAGAACATTCCTACTCTGAAATGTGACCTGGGGGAAATGGGTATCGTTGGGCTGGATGTTTACTCTGCAGTAACTTTAAACTCAAACTGTCTTGAGAGTAGCTTAAGCCTTCTCTGCCATGGTGTCACAGGGGAGTAACAACTCTCGCTTTAAATGGGATTATTTCTGGTGCGCATTCCCCAGCAATTGCTCTGCTGGACAGAGCAGATAATGAGCACCACTGTCTTCTAATTATATGATCAGAATCATCTGGGTTGTCCTAGCGCTCTCAATGAGATTGCATAGGGGTAGCTGAGATTTAGACAGATAGAGGTTTCATTATATAGCAGTACAATTATAAAATTTCATAATAATGAATTACAGAATTAAAACAATACATACGCACACATATTATACTAATATATATTTAAGCTATCATTTCAGAGCAAAATTAATTAGAATAAAATGCAACTCTTCTGAGGTCGCTGGCTTTGCAGGGCTCCTTACACTGCTAAGCAGGAAGGATCCTACGCAGGCACTGAAGCCAGCTAATGCGATTCTGGCTCCTGAAAGGAAGCAGAGCAGTTGAATATAATGGTGCCATGTTATAGGTTCTCACTTTTCTTATTAGACACACACTTTGAAGGTTGGAAAGGGGATTTATTTATTTCATGCAGGACTATATGTCTAGAGGTTATTAGTGATTTAAGCACATAAAGGTTGGCTATTTTAGGATTTTCCGTGACAAATTTCTCAGCGGTATAATTTCACTGTAGCAAATGAAATTATGGGAGGGAAGAATTTGGCCTTATATACCTTAAAACCAAATGTTGCTGTCAGCATTTCAAGGAGGTTAAATACTTTCAGAGTGTTAAATTTCAAGGTTCAGGCAGTGAGCTGCACTGTCAGCTTAATGCAAGGCTGTAATCACGCAGCGATTTTAAGGCCCACAGCCATATGGTCAGAAAGCAATGGGAGACCCCCTCGCTTTATAGAGGTTTAAAGTTATTCCCCGCCTCCTGGCCCTCACTTTGATGTGCCGAGATGCCCTCACGCACTGCTCCTCTCCGTGCAATGGTCACTAGCAGGAGACCATCTGAAGAACATGGAAACCAACAGAGTTTTCAGCCTGCAAAGGAAACTTGTTGCCTCTGGGGGAAATACGGCTCAGCTGCAGCAGACATTCTCCTTATTTTTGAAGTACAACCAGACTGCACTACATATTCAGGCTGGCAGTTGCTGCCCATGGCACAGTGCAGACGGATCACAAGAGAGCTTGGTGCAGCGCAACTGCAGGGAGACGGCAGCAGTTTCTGAAAGCACTGCTGCCCTAGGGCACAACGGGGTGAGCGGAACACGGCCCTCCCACATGCCGCACCTTGTTCGTTTTCCCCTAAACTCCCCGGCTACCTGTTTCAGCTGGGAGTGGGAACTGAATCGACTCAGGTCTAGCAGGAAAACTCTGAGTTGCTGATTATGCCACTTTTCTGAAGCAGCAGCAAAGAGAAGTGACAGAGACGAAGCGTGCCAGTTACCACACTTGAGGGCAATGAGGTATCAAAAACACAGCATGAGATTGTGCTTAATTCATAGAGGTAATGAAATGTGGTTTTGCTCTTCTTTTAATAATAAAAAACAAAGCAGGTTGGAGTCAGGAAGACTCAGAAAAATAAAACACAAAACCACCTGTTGCCCATTTGATCAGAAGTGTACACAGAAGTGTACAACACCAAATGCTCACGTTATGGTGCTGTTTCATATATATTTCCTATTCCTCTTTGCTTGTTAAATGAAAAAAAAAATTAAAATATGGTAAACAATACTGTGAAATACAGCTTATGCCGAGAAAGGCAATATGCTCAGATAGATAGTGTTTTCCAAATGTTACTTTCACTTTTAATCATATTTTAATTGTACATCACTAATATTTTATTCATGTATTCTCTCTCTTCATTGATTCATATATATGTATACATATATATATATTCATACCCACACTACCCAAGCATTCATGTATATAAATACACACACACACACAAATCTGAGAGTGTGAAAATGGAAATAAAATTAGACAACAGCAGAGTACAACAAAGCTGTCACACTGCTGCCTTAATGATAGATAAATAAATGCACAGGCCGAATAATTTAGGAAAATAAGCAAGATGGGCTGAGTCCCATGACCTTTTGGACAATGGGAAAGAGATCAGTTATCCCCAGGCAGGTTCTGTTTAGCTCATAGTGTCTTGGTATGTTGAAACCTTCTGGTTACACCACTCGGGAATTATTAAAGTACTGTCTGGGCAATTTACATTCTCCTGTTATAGTTTAGGTTACCTTCCTTTCAGACAATCTGTTACATGAAATATTACTTTGCAAAAAGAGGGAGCAATTATTTTAACAATGTTTCTGGAAAGTAGAAACTATTAGATTTCACTTGAGTACTTTTAGTTGCACATTAGTGAAATGATACTGTCGCTTTAGGAAGTCTATCATTTGCTTCCATTAGAGACTTGCAGACTGCCAGTTCCAGCAGAGCACCAGAATAACTTCCACTGAAGCTATAATACCAGTAGTGGTAGCAAAACAACAGCGTCTCCCTTGGTGAATGGCATTCTCCCTCTTTTTTTGAGCACTGTAACATTTGGGGGCATACATGAAGAATGGGTTTTATGCCTAGCATGCAATAAAACTGTCTTACAACATGCATTTCTGAGGTCCTTGTCAGTATATCTGATAACTGTATGCCATATTTATGCTTATGAGTGACAGTATTTACCACAGTACTGTATTTCCAATGAAATCAGGTCCTGCCTGACCAACCTAATCTCCTTCTATGACCAGGTGACCCGCCTAGTGGATGAGGGAAAGGCTGTGGATGTGGTCTACCTGGACTTCAGTAAGGCCTTTGACACCGTCTCCCACAGCATTCTCCTAGAGAAGCTGGCGGCTCACGGCTTAGACAGGTGTACTCTGCGCTGGGTAAAAAACTGGCTGGACGGCCGGGCCCAGAGAGTTGTGGTGAATGGAGTTAAATCCAGTTGGCGGCCGGTCACGAGCGGTGTTCCCCAGGGCTCAGTACTGGGGCCGGTCTTGTTCAATATCTTTATTGATGATCTGGATGAGGGGATTGAGTGCACCCTCAGTAAGTTTGCAGACAACACCAAGCTGGGCGGGAGTGTTGATCTGCTCAAGGGTAGGAAGGCTCTGCAGAGGGACCTGGACAGGCTGCATCGATGGGCTGAGGCCAACTGTATGAGGTTCAACAAGGACAAGTGCCGGGTCCTGCACTTTGGCCACAACAACCCCATGCAGCGCTACAGGCTTGGGGAAGAGTGGCTGGAAAGCTGCCTGGCAGAAAAGGACCTGGGGGTGTTGGTCGACAGCCGGCTGAACATGAGCCAGCAGTGTGCCCAGGCGGCCAAGAAGGCCAATGGCATCCTGGCCTGTATCAGAAATAGTGTGGCCAGCAGGAGTAAGGA
>NW_008794665.1:3552441-3574020 GCF_000699145.1 Aptenodytes forsteri
ACTCGATGATCTTAGAGGTCTTTTCCAACCTCAATGATTCTATGATTCTATTCTATGATTCTAAATCCTACTCATCTACAGTATCACTTTGAAAAGAAGTGAGAGGGAATATCATGGGCGATCCAAAAGGCCTGGCAGTAGACTGTCTAGAGAAAGAGGCTTTTCATGCATTGTTCTAGATGCAGCTAGCTTTATTCACACATATTTTCACTCACCTCAAGCATACTTTGCTTCAGGCTTCATATATGAGAGAAGTGCAACCCTTCAAGGAGATAACATAAGGCTTCCAACCAAAGCAAATACTGTGGTGAGCTGTTGGGAGACTGGGCATGGAAGAATTGAAGGCCTTCCAGACAATTGTCAGGAATACCCATTTTACCTGTAAGTTAATTGGCAATGATGCAGAAAACTGACCTCACCTGTGCATGTGCTTCACTGAAGAAAAGACATAAACAGCCTCTAACTTCTTTCAAGGAATTAGGTTTTCTGATGAAAGCCCAAATTATGTGGCTTAAAGCAAAGTTTAATTAAGATTTTTTTAACATAACCTCAAAAAAGCATATTTGTTCCCAAAATTTTCTCCACTGAGACTTCAAGACAACCAGGTACACAAATAGAGAAACCACAGCAATGCACCACCTCAGAACCACATGGAACATGACTCTTCTGAAATGTAGTTTTCACCTTAATTGTAACATCAGCTAATACTATGCCCCTTACTGAAGGACCTCCAGGCTGGAAAAAAAATTATGACAAATACTTCCATAGGAAACCTTACCACGATTTTCAGTCATATTTTGCTGCATCGGTACAGTTGGATGCTTATGTGAACTTGTGTACCTTTTTTCCAAACAGCTCCTTAATTCTAAGCCTTTGAGGTTCATTCATCTCTCGTATTATGCACAATGTTGTTTTATGTGTAAGAAATATGACCTTTCTGCCTTTCCTCACAAGAGCATCTGTACCTCATAAAATATATCAAAGAGTTCACTTACTGTACACTATCATTTTTATATAATTTTTTTCTGGGCTCTGTGGGTATTGGCAGTTGTAAGTCTGCAATGGAAAGAAACAAGCTTTTCAGCTACATCACATGATTAATGGTAGCTAAAGGAACGATACTTGTCCCAGCGTCTGTATTTTTTGTGTGGGCTACAATTTGCAACACAGAGGCACTTGCCTTCCTAAGGAATGGCACTAAGCAATAGTATCTATTAATAGAACATTAGTTGTATTCCTGTTTCCCCTTCCAAAAACAGGCAAAGATGGGAAGCAAAGCTTATACAATATCAAAAGTAGCATGTTATTTATGACAGGAAAGATGAGAGAGAGATGAAGACTTTCATGGGACTCTGAGGATGTCTTCCCGTGGGAGTATCATTTGCTTTTTACAAAACCTGCCGTTAAATGAAATCTGTTTACAGAAAAGAATTTGCTGTTCAATATTATGTTTGTCAGTCCAAGAGCAGTAAGTCACACCTGGCAGAGACTATTAAGCAGCATTCAAAAAGGAGAGTAAAATAACGAAAGTGAGAAAATCATTCCAAGACTCAGCCTAATCTGAGCAACATTTATTGAATCCATTTATGAACTTCTGAAGGTGCCTTGCAGCACACAGGTAAAATTCTATGTCCAAACAGAACCTATGAACTACATAAGTCTCCATTAGCTCTCGAAATAGAACGTACGTGATATTTAGGGCTTGCATACACTCTGCACAATGTTGCATTTCATTCACAGAGAAAAAAAGGTAAGAAGAATTGTACTGCTTAGAAGTTCCCTATTTAAACTCCCTTTTCCATGCACAAATGGGAATATATAATTTCTATTTATTATGCTGACTCAGGCATTGTTCTAGAAAATGTAATTCAACTACAGAGTAACTCCCAATTGTTAGCAGAGAAAGCCTAATGTCATGTTTGTTTCAAAAGGAAGAATACAAAGCAAACTCTTTTTCTGTGGCATGACAATGGATCCTTCATGGTTTGTTGCAAAATTACGTTATATTAACATAGGCAATAAATTATGTCTCTTCTCAGTGAAACCTACCATCCAGCTATGGCTGAAATATCTAAGTGTGTAAGCAAAGTTTGCCATGAAATAAGGAAGGAGACATTGACGTGAAAACATGCATGAACTCTAGTTCTTGTTTGCTTTTTCATTCTCTTTCTTCGTAATAAGATCTTATAAATAAGAAAAAATCAAGAGTAGAAATGAGTTATGTATATTATGTTTGACCACTTAGACCATGAGTTTATATTGGCTCCAGAATGACAACAATCTTACCCAAAAGCGTTACTTGTGCATGTGTGTATTGTGCATGTGATTTAATTTTGGTGGTCCTTATGAAATCAGGTTTGATGGAGTGAGCCCTGCTTTTTGATGGGCAACACCACATAAAAGTTATTCAAATTCTGTAATAGTTTAGTGTTACATATGTATTGCTATTTACACTCTTTACAGCTTCTCAAATGTTTTGCATGTTAATAAAATTGTCATCATTTGTATCTGGTCTGGAAATTCAAGAAATGACTCAGTGGTTAAGGTCTACAAAAATTCAGTTTATGTTTTATGATGGTAATAGTATTTTTTTTCTTCTTCAAGAAACCAATACTAAAAAACCTATAATGACCTGTTGTTTGACTCCATCCATATCTACACTCACACTGGTGTTAAAGTAATAGTGATAGCATTTTCATTATTACTACTGTAGAACATAACATACAGAAGAATATAACTGAAATAATTAAACTTAATAAATAATATATTCATTATAAATTATCAAACAGAACTAGAAAGAAACTTGAACTAAGAGAAGCAGCCTAACGCTTGTGGAATTACATTCTTATTGTGAATAAATTAGCTTCTCATATTCCTAAATAAGGTGGAATTTATCTTCTACCACCTTCTTCCAAAAGTAGGGAGCAGGTGGCTATGTTATGTCAGGGAAGGAGAACAGCAGTGTGAACACTCCATTTATTACCATTATTCATAAACTTTCTATCATGAGCAGCATTACACTGCTTACTGTTCAGCATCAGGGTATGAAAAGCACACTCAGGCTTCAAAAATCAATGACAACTTGACCTCTACCCACCGCTTTTCTCTGGCAAGCAGCAAAAAAGCCACTCCTAAAACCCAGCATGCCATTTTTTAATTCACAGTTATGTTTCCACTTGAAGAGACAAGCCAAAACAAACTATTCCTCCCTGAGAAGCACCACAGAAATAAGCTCCCTCCCAACTTCAATAATTACTAGGCAAGAGTGTTCCTCCATTCCCTCTTACACTGAAAATACAGCATGCCTATAAGGACAAGCTTGCATTCTGCTCCTCTGTTTGCATAATTCACAGATGTCAGCCTGCAGGTTGGCTGCGTCCAGTAGAATCCAAGCTTTGCTCTTCTCCGTCAGGTTGAGCCCTTTCACAGCTGTAAATGGGCTTACACTGCTGCAGAAAAGCAGTAGGTGAAGTCCAACAGCCAGAACTGTGTAAGCAGTAGCACAGTCTTTCTCAGCTGAGCATATGCCTCTGACTATTTCTGACCATTTCTTTACAGTTTAGGACTTCAGGCACATGCGTGCCCTAGCATGTGTGTTTACAGCAATTGTAGTTAACTATAAAGAAAATTCTAACAGCTGTTTTCAAGTCGTTTAGACCTTCAACACTTTATTCTTCAAAATAAACAAGAAAAAAAAAGAGGTCATTTACAAAATATAGTCTTAGTAATACCAAGGTTTATAGAGGAAGCAAATTTAGTTCTGATTTTCTGTAGTCATATGGCCTTACAAAGTGGAAAATTATTTTCCAGATATCATGTAACACATTGGTAAAGTATGTTCCTCCAACAAATTGGCATTGTAAATTATTCAGTTGAATTCTGCCAGCATTATACTGTTTTTAGTTTCTGTCTTTTGAGCAGCAAAGCTATGGTGACACTTGCAAGGAAACCAAGGACAGAATCCCGAATGAAAGCAGAATGTATAGTGAATAATATACTATCATCCAAAATAAGAGACCGTTTGACAGGAGAAATGAGAGAGTGGCACAGCTCACATTACACACTGTAATGAGCCTACACAAAACTTCATTATGTCAGAGGAACGAGATGAGAAAGAGATGTTCCTTAGACTCAGCAACAGCAACAACCATGTGCCAAGTAGTTTTAGATACCCACAGTGATACTTATGGCATAACCATACAGCCTAAACAGAGAGATTTCAAGATAAAACATTGGCTGAAATAACTAGTGATAAACTACTTGCTCTTCAAGATGGAAATGATCAATTTGCTTTTCGTGAGAAGCATATTTTCTTTCCAGAGCCCTGCTTTGTGCTGATCACATCTTCATGCCTAAGGCAACACCTTACAGAGAGTTAACTGTGTTAGCTACTGGTGAATGAATCTTTCATGTGTGAAGACCATTTTTCTTTTATAGGTAATAATACATAATTTATTTCATTCTTAATTCTGCAAAATTGATTAACTCTATCTGAAGCATGAAAAGTTTTCAGACAATAAGAGGTTTGTTTTATATATGAGTGCATCAAAACTATTGACAATCGTGTACCATTTATACACAACAGTTAAAACTTAAGTGTCTGCAGAGTAAATAGGTATCTCATGAGCACAGGTATTTCCAGGTACTTTTGGAAAATTTCTGCTTTCTTCTATAAACTTTTTCAGTTTCTGTGAGAACCCAAAATCTACTACTTCTGGTTCAGGCGAATATTCAGAGAAAATAAACATTTATTACAGCCTTTCAGACTCCATCCGATGGAAATCAACACACTTCCTTCAAAGTCAAGTGATCCACAGTCTTTGGCTCCAGAAGAGAAAACAACTGAGAGACCTGCAGTTGGATCAAGTCAGTTGCTCAGATACATTTCTACTCAAAATCAGCAACACAGAGATTATGAATTTACTACTACGACTAACACATAGGAAAAAAGTTTTAGAAATTACTAACGTGATGTCTGTCTGAATTTCCTTTCTCAATTGTGAAGTGAATGAAAAATAATGGACCCAATGACAGAATTACTGAAACAAGCCTATTTTCCTGTGGTGGCTTGGTGCCTGTTTTGAGTGGTCGCACTGGGATCATATATAGATTTTACTGAAGGAAGTACTTAAAAGAGACCAGAAATGTTATACAGTTCTGCAGGTACTTTTCCATGTCAATTAAAACTTGTATTTCATTCTTGGTTTTCTTCCACTTCTCTGTGAAAGACTCCAAGCCACATCAGTTTTTTATTCATTTTTACATCTTTCTGAGAATCTTCCCTTTGATCCTTCTTTAGAACTCATTGAATACTAATTTCTAAATTGATATTCTTTCATTAGACTCATCTACTTCATATTACTGTATTTTCCCACAGTTTCATGGAGGAATAGGTTCAGTCAGGTTGCTCTTTCCTTCTTTCTTTCCGGACAGGACAAATAGGTTTTATAGTGCTTACTGTGAGTCCAACAGCATTTTCTCCACCTGAATATTCCCGGTAGACCAGCCTGTGAATGACTGATGTGATAGCGATCAAATGGTGAGACTAATGTAAAAGATCTCATTAAGAGTTGGGTTAAATCAGGTTTGTTTATATTCTTCAGCTTCAGCTTCACCAAGTTTACATTCTTTATTACTTTTACAAGAAGCTTTCTGCAAAAGCTCTGAAGTGTACGTAAAGTCTATAAAGAAACTCTTCCCTTGCCTCTGGAATGCCAGTGGGGGCCACAGAAATAAAGAGTAACTCTCAGATGAACAGTACCTCTGGGTTTTAATAAAGGATACTATGTCACTAAGGGAAAGAACATTATTTGCACTGTTTTCCTACTTTATTGTTTAACATCTTAAAGCTTTAACCTCTTGATTTCTATCCTTCATTGAACACACTGTAAGAGCACTCTGGTCGTTAAACTGCTCATAAATGTGCAATTGTATTGTGAGGGAAATAAGCAGTACTGTTTGATTTAAACAATGAAAATGTATATTGAAAAAGAAAACTCACTCAAAACCAGAAAAATGTGCAGCAGCACTACACTCAGAGCAACAAAACTCAGATTCACTCAGAACAAGAAAATCATTTTAGTGAACATCGAATTCTTCCATTCAGTAACAATGGCACTCATACACCTAAACGTGAGCAAGAATATTATCCATCTAAACATACTTAGAGTTCCAGTCTTGCCCAACTCTGCTGTAGAGACAGCTATAAAGATCTCTTTTGATGGAAGGCACCAAAGTACTATGTGCTACAGACCTCTGACATGTCTGTCCAGTGAAAGAGAACAAGCTTCAGGAAAGAGTGAACAATTTTAGGTGCTGATGGGGAGCAGCATAAGAAGTCAGCCGTTAAAATTCAAGGTGTTCAATCATGGGATTGTGGATAGAACAGTCCACTACTCTGAAAAGATCCAGGTTTGCTGCGTTTCAGAAGGCCAAACTGAAAAAAACCCAGACTCTTTATTCCAAACGAGTGATGGAGGGGTGGAGGGCAGGGACCTGCTTCTAAGGAATGTCTCACAGTTATGATCCAAGTACCCATAAGGAGAATATCACAAAGGATTAAACTGTTTCAAATAACTGTTAATATTAAACCTAGAGTAGGTGGCTTGTTTCCAGGACTTTGCCGCTCTTTCCTCTACAGTGTCTATATAGAGTGCTCAATGTGCTCTAATGACTAGCTGTTGCTAAATTCTGTGTTGAGAAAAATACAGAACTACTGGAAGAAAATGGTTTCTTGTGCTACTTACAGCTATTAATTTGGTGGACCTTCACACTTAGCTGTTTTTGTTCTACAGGTTTTGGACTCATAAAAGGTGCTGTGTAGCGAACAAAGGTTTCACCAGTCCTGATTTCACTCTATTTTATATCCCCAAAAGCCTGACGTTAAAGTAACATATTAAGTTTGGGGATAATATGAAAATATTTTCAAAATTCAGTCAATTGTCCTAAACTGTAACGTCCAAATGACAGCACTGTGCAGCTTTACTCAATTTGATAGTGTTGTGGTTTCAAACTGCCAAACATATTTTCAGGTTGTGACTACTATTTGATAAAGACTTTCAAGACAGTATTTCCCCAGTAAACTTCTTAAGTCTGAATTTTCTAGACCTCTAGTATTTTCATTTGCTTTCATTATGTATCAATGCTGAAAGAGAATATGAGTTTTCCTTGCAGGTTTGAGATAATTTGACTGGGAGAAACAATAGCTAAGCCAAGTATCCTGTTAACGGATGCTGTGTCTCTCCTTTGCCTAGCAATGTTGTCATGTGCATCACTCCATCAATTAATATACTGTTAACCCGGATGCTGTGTCTCTCCTTTGCCTAGCAATGTTGTCATGTGCATCACTCCATCAATTAATAAAAAAAATTATTTTATTAATAACTTCCTTAAGAATCTGTTTTCTGAGGCTCTCATTAATTTATATAAATATTAATTAAGCATCATTATGCCCATGAAAATTAACAAAGTATAAATCTTTTAATTTTACAGAAGAAGAAATCAAGATACTGGGAAACTAAATGACTTGTCCAAGGGCACACAAGTTCATGGGCAAAGCAAGAAATCCTTGTGCCATGGTAGTTGGTGGAAATGAGGTCAGGATCACACTAACACTTTCAACTGTTCGGCATTTGCTGGGGTGAGGTTTTAATCTGCATTTTCCTCACACTTTTCAAGTATTTCTGAAGCCTTTGAATACATAAGATCATAAAATTACATAAAAATGATATTTAAAATGTTCATTTCAAACGTAACAATCTACATATGTCCTTCAATTGTTTTGAATCCTACATCAAGAGTCCTCTCTCCAGGTATAGCACGCTCCAGGCAGAACAATCCGTTCAGGTTGTACACACATTTGTTAAGTGAGGCAGCTTTCATAAAATGTCAGTGTTTTGGCCAGCAATTGACATTTTGAAAAAGCTGCCCCACTTAATAAATTTAAGTAACTTGGACACACTGCTCTATCTATAGTACACCATAAGAAGTATTTATACTGGCAGAAGAGCAACATCAAGAAACTACACTGATCTGTAGAACAAGTCTCTACATTTAGGAATTTATGTAGTGAATTATTTTGATGTAGTGCTGGTTATTGCTTTCAGAGCTTCCCTCTTTCATTCATATTGATTATTTAACATGTACAAGATCATTAACAACCTCAGTGAACGTAACATCAAAATAGCTGTGTCAATAGAAAGCAATGGGACTGACCGTCCTAGAACTGCAGACTTTGAACCCTGAGTGTTAACAGAACAAGATAGGATGGAGAATGCTACTAGCTATATATCCATTTTGTGGCAGGTGTGCTTTATGGTGTGTCTTGCAGCCTTCATCCTTTAATTGTCTAGACAGAAGCATCTCCTGGAGTGTGCTGAGGGCTTTCTATAGGAAAGCAGGGCACATGGGCGATGCTGCACTGACAGCCCCAATCGTGGTGTGAAATCAGGACACAGACAAGCTGTTCATCAGGAATGAGGACCTTTCCTGTCCCACGGGGCAGACACAGACACAGTCAAGCAGTTGGTTCAACAGTTGGGTTCAGTTAGTTCATAACTTCCTACATGCCTTCCAGAATAAGTCATTTAATTGTGTATTTAAGATCTTCTAAATTCCTTAGCTATAAAAGGACAATAATAGTACTCAGCTTCTTCACCCTTCATAATTTTAATTCTTTACATTTTGAACTCTCCAGAATTATATGTATGAACAGTGTCTTGCATAATGTGGTTTCAGTCTCAGCTGGGATCTTGCTCAGAAATGATGCTAACTAGGACATCTTGCACCACCATATTATGTGCACTAATGACATGTCTATTTAATCTCTGAAGTAGAGCTAGAAATCCTATTTGGAAGTAATTCCTAAGTGAAACGTGTAATCAAATACATGCATAAAATATACACTGAAATGTTAATCCTGCAAAGTAAAGCTTTGAACAGATAGGAAGTACCAGGATTAGGATTGCCTGCACATTTTTCACCAGAATATTTTCTTTAATAATTTATTTACTTATGTATTTTCTAGAGAATTCTTCCATCATTTACCTGAAAGTACTTGCTTCACTGGCTATGAATTTCCTCTTCACTAGTCAATGTACACCTTGTACAGCAGATTCACTTTTGTCCTCTGCTGAATACAGAACGAGCATCCTCACAATTTTTTCTATGATACTACTGTTAAATTATCCAAAAGCTTGTCTTTGCTCATTGTGGTAGCTCTATGAAGCAAACACGTTAACAATTCCACTTTAGGATAGTAAGAGTCTAAGGCATGACCTAAAGTTAAAACTTCCTGCTTGTTTTTTAGTGTTACCTCTTCTCCTCTTTGGCCTAACTTCCAGCAGGCAAGGCAAGGCAAGTAGGTGGCCACACAGAAAGGCTACCACTGATACCAAAGTTGAATCTCTCCATTCAATTTTTATTTTATTCTCTACTTAGACACAAAACATTATGCATTTATGAAACATTGCACGATGCATGGTAATAAATAATTTTAATAAATGCCTCTAATGATAATGATAAATCATAAATTATTTTATGTTTTAATTTCCTTGGGTAAATATATTGAAGCACAGCATCTCATTTTCATTGCTGACCTGGGGTGAGAGTACAGCAGCGTGACATTTACAACAGATACTTCAACTGTAATTACCAAACAGTTAATATATCAGTTTAATTAAAATCCCATAGTGATGAACAGCGTAAAGTATCAAAAGAAGTTAACCCAGGCAAAAACAAACAAGAGGATCAAGGCAATCAGTTGAGGCAAAGTGAATTAGAGTACTTGTCCCACCGATTCAGAGGGTTATTTGCTCCTTGGAGACAAGAGATCTTGCTGCAGCATATTCATTGTGAGACAGTGCACAGGAATACTTGGAATACCAAAATGAAGAATGAAAAAAATATCCAGGTTGGATTTTATACTGAGTTTGGTGAAACAAAAGTGACCTCTGTTCCTCAGGTTTATCTCCTGATAAAATAAAAAATTAAGGCATGTCAAGTCTTGCTGAAATTCCTTCTACTGGTTTCATTGTAGAACTTCCAGAGTCCAAATTCCTGTAAATTCTAGACCAATCCATCTTGGATTGGTCCATCTTGGATATTGTCAAACTGCTTAACATCTTGCTACCAGCTACTGCTGATGCAGTTCTTTCTGTCTGAGACACTGCCCTCATTTACCAGATTAAGAGTGGCCAAAGTCAATTAACATCAACAGAAAAGTTGATGTACATCAACAGAAGAATCCTTTGTCCTTAAAATCTAACATCCGATCTTTCCCTTAATCCAGTCCAATTTTTTCTTCTTCCTCCTATCTTAAGAGCAATCCAGCCTTCTTCAGATTCTGCTCAAGCGAAATCTTAATTTGTCTTCAATACCATCTTATGTAGCACGAAGAGTGAGTATTTGAGCAGTAATGGTGGGGAAGCTGCATTTAAGCATACGATTTGAGGCTTGAAGTGGGGAGAAAAGTGTAAGCAACTGCAAACGCTGTAGCAACAGCAGATTGTTGGAGTGGTTTTCCTTGAGAAGCATGAATTCAACTTTTAAGATACAAGTCTGACAAATAGACCTTCCTCTCCAAACAGTAGTACATTCAAGGATTAGGTTATGGTTCATGATGGGAATAATTTTGACATATGAAATATCAATTAAGATTTGTTAAATGCCTAAATGGAAATTTTTTTTTCTTCTTCCCCTTTTGAAAGCTGCTACAATCTCTTAGAACATGATTGATATGTAGATGATTTATCTCACCTATCATTAAGCTGGTTCACTTTATTGTCTCCCTCTATCAGATTAAGGAAATTACTGTCTTGAAAATGCTTTCAACAATAGCTCTAAAAACTTACATGCAGTATAATGCATTTTAAATGAAACCAACATGAAAACTTCTAGTGAAATCCAGGACTAGATTAGGTGCCATGGAGCAACATTGGGAGCTTTCAGAACAGGATCCAAGACAACTAGTAAGCTAAGCACAGGGCCAAACGCATCCTACACCATCACCATGAGGACAGGCAATAGGAAATGCTGCTGGGAGCAATCTGTGTCTTTTAAATGCGGACCCTTTGTTTACAGTGCAGAGATGTGCCTGTGTCCACTCAGATGGTATTTGGTTCCAAAGCTGAGCGTGGTTTTCTGGGGATAGAGGGCTACAACATTTTTTTTAAAAATCAATCAGATGTCAGACTTTTCAAATTTGCTATTAGAGTTGATTCAAACCAGCAACGCTTACTTGCACAAAGACTGTTTTAACCACAAGGCTATTTTACTTGGAAGACCCTAGAAAACAAAATTGAGCCAACAGTCTTTTGGCTGAGATGTGGGTTTTCCCTTTTCCAGGCAAGGGAAAATTCATCCTCAAGTTTACTCTTTCTTCCTGACCTAATAAATGCTTTTGTACTGCAACAGAACTTCAACAAGAACAGAGAACTATGTCCTTGTTCAGTGTTACCTAGGGCTGGTGACTAAAGATCTATCTTCTACCTTGGAAGAAGAAAAGTAGTTTTGTACATGATCAGACACACAGCAGAACTGAACTTTAAGTCTCCCACTTCACAGGTAAATTCTCTAAGTATCTGGTAATCAAATAAACAGGGTTCACACCAAGAGTACTAGCAGTCATCATTGGATTTGGGAACCTGGTTCTGGGTGCAGATTACAAATATTCTGAGATTGCTTCCTGGATTGAGCCTCTCAGGGTGTTTGGAAAGAAGTTGTTTCTGGCTCCTGCTCAGGATTGGGTAAAAGTTAATATCAGCTGGGCGTCCTGTCAAACCTCTTGCATTTCTAGGAACATAGAGACAAAGCTGTAGGGAAACTGTCCAAGAAATACCATGCTACTGGAATTTAAACACCTCTGGATGTAAGGAGCACTTGAGCTGGAGTTTTCATGATCACAGTTTTGAACCTTGGCACCTAAACTTCACTTATGTTCTACTCTAGGCAATTTATGTTTGGATTTAGCGCGCTCTATTTCTAAAATATCCACTAGTAGTTTTAAGGCCCATTAAGAATTAATTCTCTGGAATGCATAGTTTTCTGTTTACTCTATTTTTCTTTAAGTGAATATCATCCAAATTCAGTATATCATACCTCATTTTTGCAATAAAACTTGCAGGGTTTTTTTCTGAAAAACTGTTTAGATAGTATCCAAGTTTTACTGTGCAAAATAATCCAACTGCTATTATTGTTATTATTACTGTATGCAAGAATTTGGTTGATTCTTAAGGGACATCATCAAGCCCAGCTCCTAACCACCACAGGGTCCCAAACTGTGTATATTTACACTTATTTTCCTTCCTTCTAGCCAGTCCACTGAGTGGGATCCTTTGTTCAGCTGAGCTCTACTTGTCGCAGGAATCAGAGAGTGGGAGGAAAAAGCAGTTTTAAAACACTGTGTACTGGAAGTAATGTGGGCCTAGTCCTTAGAGGCTGTTCAAATTTATTTTGGTTCCAATTGTCTCCAAGGATGTGCTCCTCAGCGGAAGCGAGCTGAAGCAGTGTCCCAATGTCCCCTTCTCTCCAGTCAGCCCCCCTGGGATTTGGTAGAGGGCCAAGCAGACTTTTATGCTTGAGAGACCCCTCTGACAAGAATGTTTGCTAGGGGTTTGATAAGGCAGACAGAGCAAAAGCCAGCAGGGAGATCCTCGTCTTGCTTCTCTACGAGTACTGGTCAGCAAGCATGAGCAACAAAAGAGCCAAAGTAGTTGACCTGAAGGGCGACAATAACAACCCTGGCTATGTACTTTTGCTATCATTATTTCATTCCTTACCTATTTCTCTACTGATTGTACTGTGGTGCTTATTGCAGCTACACTATAAAGAAATAATAATTCCACTCTCCTTCTCTTTGTGAAACCGTGTAAAACTACCTTGAATCAAACCCATGGGCTCAAAGGAAAACAAGCAGTGCTCTGAGACTCATCCTGCCTTCTGGAAAGTGCAAGGAGAAGAAGAACCAGCAAATGAGGTACAGTGTGGCAAAGCAGGGTACTGCCTCTATCCCCCAGCTATGCCTGTAGTCCTACTTATTTGTGAAGGCTGCAATATGCTGCCATATTTGGAGGGCTGTAATGTTCTTTTTTTTTTCCCCTGTATACAGCTGGGACCTCCCTTTGCAAAGTTCTCATTTTGGTGTTGTGGGACTAGACTGTTTATTTAAGTAAAAAAATCCCAATTTAAACTTCTAAACTCTTATTCATGATGAAAATACCAGTCATTTTTTGAAAAAAAACCCCACCTCTATAAGCCCATATCACATCTGCAAAACTAAGAAAACAGCTGATACTGCTATAATATCCTTTTCTTTCTACAATTCCAACAATGCTTATTCTTGCTGGTTTTTTATTATTATAAATACATATTCTGGTTTTCTCATCTTAGCTCCTTTTCCTACCCTTCACTTCCCAGTGCACTTTAATAATTTGAAACATTCTATCTATATGCAGTTATCATTTTCCAAGGCATTCCTGTTCTTATTATCTTATAGGATAAATCTTTCCCCCTCTTTCACTTTGTATCTCAGATCTCAGTCCTAACAGATAGTTCTCTTTCTACCACTGTCCATGCTACTGAGGATGTGATAAGTCGTATCAAACCACAACAACATTTTAGACAACTCCCAAGAATTTGATATACAAACCTTTCAAAGAAATAGCAAATGAAAAATGGAGAGAAAACAGGTCATGTGTGGCTTAAAGGGATGGGGTCCAAATCTTCACACTATTCCAGAAATGTTAAGCACCTGTATTGCCCAGTTAAAAGTAAACTCCCGTAACTTGTAGTTGTAACTCCAGTTCCATGTTTAGAAGTTCCAGCTACAAGGACTTGCTTTTAAGCAATGGAGCTCCAGCCCTCGGTTAGAATAACCTGGATTCATGTCCAAGCTATTTTGCACTAAGTTTGTATGGACTTGTAAGGTAGCAGGTTAAATTGCAATTTTTTTCTATTTCCTCCACCACAAATGCTTACTTTCAGGGTGAAAGACTCCAAATGTGTACATATATATTGTATTAAAATAACAGTCCCTTTATTGAGAGCTTATGTTTGCAAACGGTATAGCTTGGCTAGTGCTACTCCCAGGATGGGAAATGGCACTGGGGAGGAGACAAGCTGTGCTGCTTGCAAACATTTGCAAATCTACTGCCTGTGGGAAACAGAATAGTTGTGGTTATTTGTGATATCGACTTTCAGAAGAACAAAGTATGCTTGGCTAGTTTTTATGTCCAGATGGGACTACATAGACCCTGATCTTGAACACTGGCCCAGTATCTTGAAGGAGAGAGGAGATGGCAAAGATGAAACACTGTACTCCAATTTTAAGTGAACAGGAGACATTTAGATATCGATGTGGGGTGGCATAAGGTACAATTTGGATCCAAGTAAATGTAACCACAGACACTTGGCACTTCAGAAAAAGACCTGCTGTCCTTACCAGTCAAATGTGAGAACTCAAATACAAGCATTTTCAATAGGCAAGTTTGTAAACGGATTTATCGGTATTACCGGAAAACAGGTAACTCTGCAAGTTCCAATAAAGAAGTAAAACCAACTGTAAATAAATAATTAGAAATAACTAGGATAGAAGTTAGTAAATGCTGGCAGAATTTGGCCTTTTACACAAGTTACGGTGCCACCGGATTATTTTTCTAGTAAGATGTAATTTATACTTTATGCCTGGGAAAAAAACATAGTCTCCATAAAGAAGGCTTGTTTCAGTTCATTCCATAGCCACAAGGTGTTTTATTCTTAATATCTTATTGTCAGGCACAGTTGTAACCTGAGAGATAACATAGCCAAAGTGCTAGTCTCTGGTAAAATAATTGCCATTTTAAACCGTAGTAGGTGTACTACAGCCGTGAATTATCAGCTTGACTAAATAGTATCGGTAGTGATCAGTCTTTGCTTTCATAATTACTGCTGATGGCTGTACGTGGTCTATACTATTAAAAATCCTTCCAGAATGACATAGAGGAAATGATAAAAATGATAAAATGATAAAAAAGGATCAGATGTGATAGAGAGGCCTCTTGGTATATTAATGACCAAATTCTACAGAACAATTTTTGGCTTGACTAAATAGTATCGGTAGTGATCAGTCTTTGCTTTCATAATTACTGCTGATGGCTGTACGTGGTCTATACTATTAAAAATCCTTCCAGAATGACATAGAGGAAATGATAAAAATGATAAAATGATAAAAAAGGATCAGATGTGATAGAGAGGCCTCTTGGTATATTAATGACCAAATTCTACAGAACAATTTTTGTGGTTTATGTAGTAGATGTAACAAAACATCCACTAGGTATCCAAACTCAAACAACATACACTTAAAAAAACTAGTTTCCCAGTTGCACTTCTGGTATTAGCGCCAAAAAAAGAAAACCCATGGTCATGCGTAACTGGGTGCCAAAACCTAATGAGCAATAAGCTCAGAATGAGCTTTTCAGTAGATCTAGTTGTTTCCAAAGAATGAATGCAACAGAGAAGAGACACTACTATTATTAACAATCCTATTGTACATGACAAAGAAGTAATTCTATAAATCAATGTCTGTACTTAACTGTCTCATAGAATCCTAAGTGAATTTGAGGACAGTTTTATTTTTAAAAGAACCAACAGAAAACTATTATACCCTATGCCTCAGTATCAGTCAAATTCTTAAACCATCCCTGGCATAGCTTTCTGTGTTCCTGCTTCCATTTTAATGTGTGGGTAGTTACAAATGTTAAATATCAGAAAAGAAGCTTTTGAAAAATTTTTATGACATGTTGGAATATAACTTAAAGATATGCATTTGCTTTGACATTAGTAGATTAAAAAAGGCCTTTAGTCATAGGCCTCCATTAAATGCATAGCAGTTATTAATAACACCTGTTATTTAATTATAAATCAAGATTATTTTTTGATATGTAGCTTATGTGACATTTAAATTACAGACAGTAATAACGAGCAGATATAAAATGAGAAAAGGACCAGACAGAACTCTTTTGAGCAGAAGATGTTGTCCAAGTTTCCAATCTTGCAAAAAATTCTTTACACTCTTAAATGCACCTAATGGGAGTAGTTTCACTTATGTAGCAGAATGGTTTACAGTGGGTAACATGTAAGATAGCCCCCAACAGCTTCAGCTTATGGCCAAATTTCTGTAGAAGTGCAGACTTTCTGTACAAGTTTAACATTGTGAAAGAAAATAAACCCGATGCCTTTGGAGGAGGAAAAGGTATGACTACATCACATGTCATGCAGCAGTAACTTTTATGTGCTTTCTCATCAGTATTTCTCTGCCCTTTCTGACAAATCATTCAGATATTTCTAATCTCTGGACCACTTCATTCCTTGACTTCTCAGTTAATATAAGCAACTCAGTGGCAAGTTGATGCCAAACATACATTTTGTTTCTTGACACCTCTTATGAGTCTACAGCTTAAACCAAAGCTTATGATTCGAGCCTAAAACATCTCTATGAGTGTAACCGAGTTGCTTTTATGGAAACGGACTACATTTTTACTCCATCAATCTAAATACTACATTATCGTTCTGTTTCTATACTTTCTTTAATCTTCCATATTGGCGATATAATTCTTACTCATAAATTATCCCTTTTCTATAAAATCTTTAAAACTATTCCAACATCAATAGACACCTGTCCATCAGGTACATCAAGGTCACCAGTTTATATCAGATGAGATGCCAATCAGCCATCAGGCAGGTATAACATAGTATCTATTGATCTGAGCTAGATTTTGTGCAAGTGACCTACAGCTTAAAGCTGTGGACATTTACTGCCATCTCACTAGAGTTATGCGGTTCCTCTCCAAATTCTTCTAAACACAAAAGCATGACTTAGAAGGTATTCAGATTTATCTGTTTATGAGCATTTCACTTACCATTAGAAATTCTGGGATAATACATCCCATTTTCAAGGAAGTCCTTGAGAGAGGAAAGAAAATGCAAAGTTGCGTTGTCATTTCAGTCCATGTAGGCTGCTGTCATAAAACAATCACCAATAAAGTGGGAAAACCCCATGTTATGCATAGGTTTTCAATATTTTTTAAACATACCTCCTTATATAATACTCTTCAGTGTTAACAACTGAGATTTCAGAACTGAATTTTAGAAAGACAAACTATAACCAACTTTTGAGTCACACTTTTGTATTGTTATCTTAGTTCAGAATTATCCAAAATGGGTAAGCTTGGGGGAGAAAAACCTCTACAACGTTTTTGATAGCTACATGAATAGTTAGTTGACTTTGAAAAGCTTTCCCTGCTTTTGCTGCTGTTTCCTCATATGCAAAGTGAGAACACCACCACCATTATGAAGGTGACATTATTAATTATTATTAACTACATGACATATTAAATTACAAGTGTACTTCTGCCTTGGGATAGATCAAGTGGCTTTTAAAGCTCTTCAATATCTTTGCCTTTATCAAGCTGTGATTGTTATTTAATTAAATCTTGTCCAACCAAATTACTTAGCAACATGGGTTGTAGCACAGGCAAGACAACATCCATTTTGTGGTCTTTTTAGACAGATTTTGATTTGCTAACAGCTTGCCCAAGTTATATGTAAATCCTCATACACTGAAATGATAGGGCTTGCAGTAGGATGCATGTGGTCTACCTCTGCCCGAGACAGCACTGTCCAGATCTGTTTAGTTCTGTAGTTTACTCAGGAGAAAATCCCTATTCATTAGTGTCCCTCACCCCTTACATATCCTTTAGGAAGGCTAATGACTCAGCTAGTAGCGCAAAGCACTGGCAATTATTTTGATCCCCATAACACAGAAATAGAGTATAGAACTGAGCACTGAAATGGAGTATCCTGTATGGGTACAAGTCAAGGGAACTCAAGGAAAAAGTGTGAGAGCAAAGGGCTTCCATTCAAACCACTGTCTTGGGGAAATGCTAACAGGACCAAGAAGCAAACCGGAGAGCCTTTTTTTCAAGACACCGGACTGTTTGGACTTTTTCCAAACAACCGGACTCAAATCCATTGAACAAGTGATCATGTCTCAATTGTGGGATTTCAGCATAGCCTCCTGGCCTGTAGAAACACGTCTTGAATGGAAAAACTGATCCATCGCCCTCAGCTTCCTCTGCCTTCCCAAAAAGGGAGGAAGATATCAGTTTCCCTACAGCCAGGTGATTAGGATTTAACTTTATAATAATGGTTCATAGGCAAACACTGATCAAGGGCCTTCAGTCACAACGTACAGTAGCTTTAAAGTCTTACCTTAAGAAATTCCTTCACATTAGGGCTTTGATATGAAAAGCTCCATATGATATGGCGGATTGATTAGGGGACAAGGAAAACAATCTATGACACAGCTTGTGATAGTACTTTTTGAAACAAAGCACCAGGAACGGAAATTTCTCTTGATCTTTTTTTTTTCCTCTTTCTTTGCAAGGCATCTTTTATTCTGCATGGATGTTTGAAATATTCTTTTATTGCAGTTTAACAGCAATGACAGACTTCTCAGATATTTCCATAGGAAACTCAGAGAACTCCTCAGGAGCAAAACAATTGAAAATAATCAGGAAAAAAAAGGCAATGAAGAGAAAATTTTTGAGACTGTTGCTGAACCAACACCAGAATTCACAAGGTAACTGCATGCCCACATACAGGTTTTGAATAAAAATAGCCCCTTGAACAAAATGGAATAAAATGAAAATAAACACATTTAATTTAATGATTAAATTAAGGCCAGTAGCCTATTTGGGAGGTTGGGTCCAGGGTTTAAACACATTTTAAATGTCATATGGCCTGGTAGGTATGCTGAAGGACCAAAATTTTCATGAGTGGCAGCCAGAAACTGACATAAAAATGGCACTAAATGCTTATCTTTAAGCCCTTGAATTGTTTCCTTAGTACTTTGAGCATACACATGTTAAGCAGTGTGAAGTAGAAAGGTTTTAGACTTTTGCAAATGTGAATAAAGGAGGCTGTACATAGAACAGAGCTCTGTAAGTGAAGGTATCCAGGCCTATGCTGGACACCTTGTCTTTTCCCTTTTGAACCACAAGATTACCAAAAAAAAAAAAAAAGAAAAAAAAGAAAGAAAAGGCTTCACGACAGTTTTCAAATTAACACCCTTTTCTCAAAATAGATGATGTTTGTTTTATTTCTGACAGATTATATATTTGGAAGAAAGTAGGAAATACATAGCTAGAGCTACTACCATGCCATCTTTTTTACAAAGAATCACTCAGGCTATTTACAGGACTAGCTGCCTAATGACTTTTTTTGACTGGTCAAATCTGTTCTATGTCCCTCAAAAATCCCATGTGGTATCTCTTATAGACTTGCGGCAACACCTACCAGAAAGGACAAAACTCTTCACTCACCAGCCCCTTGCTACTGAACTCAGCCCATACATTGCTCAGGACTCACCAAGTTGCTTCCAAACCCAGAGCCTAAAGTCAATAAAAGCTTTATAGGATTTTCCACTTTCCCCACGGGAGAAAAATAACTGTGAGTTTATTGTTTGGAAAGGCACCGATTAACATATTGTTGGAACAGAGTGTTGACCTAATGATCACAGACTCAGCATGAACAAGTCTTCTAAGTAGAAGTATCTAGCAGAATAAGCACTAATTTCTCTATCAACATTAACCATTTCCTTAACTTAGAAGTTCTATATTCCACTTGTTATATTACTCAGGCAACTGAATAAAAGCAAAAAATGTTGACCATCTAATAAAATCAAATTATCAGCTCATCTAGAAGTAGAAGAAATCATTCAATTTTGCATTCAAAAACTTTTAAAAAATAAAGCTGTAGTATTTTCTTGTGCTTTCTATTTTTCAAGCTATTTATTTAAATAAAATTGGAAATGACCATGAGATGGTTCAGGCATGTCAGGACACCCCCAAAGCATCAAAAAAGTATTTGCGTACGCTCTGCTATCCAATTCAGCACATAAGCAACATGGGATTGCTGTATCTGTAACACTCCTGTTAACCCAGCTGTGATGCAGAATTCGGAATGATTGTTACAGGCTTCCTAGACATTTAAAGACGCTGTGTTTCTCTTGATCTTGGGGGGGCGGGGGGGGAAGGAAAATAAAGTCATGCTGAATGAAAACCTGTGTGGGACTGTACTGGGAGACAGATCATTGCAATGGCGTATTGCAACGGAACAGAGTATTTTTAGGTACTTTAGAGGATGGGAACTGCAGGCTTTGTGTGTAGAATTAAGGGCATACAAGATGGAAAAGTGCCACGCTGCCTCCTTTCTGCCTGCCTGCTCTTGGTTTGCTTTCCCAGAGAGTTGCTCCAATGTTATTCCCTGTTCCAATTTTGGATTCATGGGGCATCCACACTTCCTCAGGGAAAAACTGGTTTTAAAGTACTGCTATTTATGTTCTGCCTGAGTCTGTGCTGTACAGTTGATGCTGATAATGGAATTATACCGAAGAATGGGAACTTTTAGCAAAAAAACCACTCCCAAAACAGATCTTAACATATGTTTCTCTGCCATTGACTGAGGACAGACTATATCCCTTGTCCCTAGGAATCACAGTACTTCTCGTGCAGCTTCTCTAGCATGTTGCTCTGATAAAGAGCATGATGTTTTACAGCTCCCAGAATGCAGAGTAATGTTTCTTCACCATAAGCAAAAGCTTTTGATGAACCAGTTCAGAGGGGTCCAACAGAGGAACAACAAAAGGTTGGATAAAAAGTCTCTGAATATGTCTTATCATGTATCCACTTCTATGGATGAATGTAAATTAGCTTTATATATACTAGCTCTGTTACAATGTGCCCCACTGTGAATTCATTCACCAATATAGATCAGAAAGGATTTAGGCACGGATGTATGTGTATGTATATGTATACACACCCACATCCCTTTTCTAAACCAATAAAAGAGTGTACAGCGTGATTCTTCCAAGACCTGAGTTTGTTTATAGAGATTCTGTTTATTAACACACATTCCTGCCTCAAGGCAGAAAGCTAAATGCCTCATTACCTGATTATGTCTACAAAACAACTCTGTATCATTCTCATTTTTACACATGGAGCACTGAGGCAAAGCACAAATTGATTGTTCAGAGGGCAAACTGTAGTTCATCCAGGACTGAATCCCAGCCCAAACCTCTATGTACGAGATGATGCTTCTATAGTTTGACTCTGAGACCTACTCCCTATAAAGGGAGAGAGGAGATTTTCCAGAACTAGAGAATATTTTAAGAGCAATGGACCTTTGTAAGGTCATACACTGTCCTTACACTTCGGTCTTTAAAAACTGAAAGAAGAATGCAAGACAAGACTGAAGACAGAACACTTCCCGAGAAAGTGGGCATTTTAAGGTGTTATAAGGGGCAAATCCTACAAAACGGAGAGTTAAGGTAGTAATGCAAGTCAACGCAATTATACTGATGTACAATGGGCATAAATGAGGGAAAAAGGAAGCACCAGAGTAATTTCATCTTGCTTGTACTTTAGATGCCCACAATGTTTGTGTCTATGAGCCCGTGTCGTGGTTTAACCTGTCGGCAACTGAGCACCACACAGCCACTCGCTCACTCCCCCCCCTCTGGTGGGATGGGGGAGAGAATTGGAAGAG
>NW_008794665.1:3578968-3585036 GCF_000699145.1 Aptenodytes forsteri
GATCTTTGGATAACTGCTCATTGTTCAGGTCACCATAAATCACCTCCAGCACAGCTAATTCCCTCAGATACGGGATACCCCTCTCCATGGTGGTCCACTTGCCTGGGTTACATATAACAATGAGCAGCTATCCAAAGATCCAGATGAAGTCAAGTGCACCCATAATTCATCATAGAGAAAAAAAACACTTCTAAAAATGACTTTGTCTGCTTAATATTTGTGCCCTGGAATGAGAGAAATTGCATTCTGTAAGTTCCTTTTATCTCTCTTCCTTAGGGGGAAGTAGCAAATTTCCTCAGATATAGAAGTATGTTGCATTATTGCATCTCCCCAGCTATTTTTCTGCAACAGTGGACATATGCTAAGTGCAAGTAAGCATCTGAATAAAGCCTGGAGAAGTTTTTAAAGTGGCAAATGAATGAATCCAGGGGCCTTTAGTTGTTTCTATTCTCTAAGTCAGTTTGTGCCCATTTATTCAGTATTCTTCTCTTCAGCCAGTTTTTCATCTATTTCATCATCCTCTCATTGACTCTAATATTCTTGAATTTGCATATCAACTTCTTCTGTGAAAGTTTATCAAAGCCTTACTCAGATCTAAGTCAATCAGATCTACAGCATCCCCAGTCTCTAATTTCTTTGTCCCACTTGCTTCTTGATTAATTCTATCACATGCTTCTGACAAGATCTACTTCTATAAACCCATGGCTCTTGGCTACTGCTTAACAGACTTTTATCTAACAAGCTAATGAGTTCATCCTTTATGAATAATTCTAGAAATCTTTCCCAACACAGCAGTTAAATCTGCAGGCCTGTTGTTCTCTGCGTCACAACCTGAGTTAACTGGCAATGAACAAAATGTCAAAATTATACAATTCTGGCAGTGTCTGGTCAAGTGAAGATGTCCTCTTTGCAAATCGTACCTGTTTAGTGTTACATCTATAAGACAAGGTTTAGGATGTGCCTTGTTGTCCAAACTGCTGTGGCATCAGTGCAAGATATAGCAGGGGGAAGAGACAGCAAATAAACCGACTTCAAAGGCTGTTATGTGTGAGAGGATTTAAGGAGCAGGGATTTCTTTCCTGGGATGATATCACTTTCACAGAGTTGTAGAAAAGTATGGCCAAAAACAATATGAAAAGATAAAACAGTCCACCCATTTGCCCAAGTCACATTATACCTGTATTATTCCAGACAGACAGTTGTCTAACCTGTTCTTAAAGACATACACTGACAGAGCAGCATAAGCTCCAATCTATTTCAGTGCTTCATTGCCTCCTTATTGATAGAAAGCTTTTCCATGGGACTCTTCACTGAAAGATGTGGTAGATAAAAATATTATAAATGGCTTAAAAAGTAATTAAGCTACATTCAACATTTAAACCAAAATGGCAACTAAAAAGCATGATGCTGACGCACCTTTGAACTCAGGAATTCCAACTTAATAAAATCCGGGAAATACATCAAGAGGCATTTTGGTCTATGCCTAGTTTTTACACTCTTTCCCTAAACACTCACTGCTCGTTAGTGTTAGGGCCTAGATACTGAACTAGATGGACTGTTCGATGCACTATAGCTGTCTTTTTGTTCCTACAATCTTGTTGCTCTGCACTGGAGCCTCTCCAGTGGGTCTGCATCTTTCCTGAAGTGTGACTATCAATTCCAAGGCCCTCTAGCTTACACTGTCAAAAGCTCCACGTCACAGTCAAGCTGCTATCATCTTGCACTACGTAGGACTGCACTGCCACCTCCCCTGTCGCATTTCTGTTTCTACTTGTTGCTTAGAGGCCTTTGAGACTGCAGATTTGCCATGATGGCCTAAGCAATGCTTCTTTAAACTGCCATCTTCTGTCTAGCTGCAAAAATATCCCATTGCCCATAATGATTCTTAGGATGGTATATAGTATCTGCAGTTTTAGTCCATCTTTTCCATCGCATTTTGACTCCCTTTAGTCACCGCTATCTATTCTTTGTATTAATATTACTCCTATCATCTGTTCCATTGTAAGGACTCCAGTGAAACAGAAGCTCATTTCCTTTAGAACTGCTTGCCCTCGCCTAGGAGGAAATAGTTCCTGTTTTTCAGGGACCCAATTTTTCCCCCTTTCTTCTTTTATCACCAAGGCTACAAGCCTTGGCAACAGGGAAAACGGAACATCTATTTATAGAAGCAATGAGTGAGGAGTGCAAAGACCTAGAGATGGACCAATTAGTAACTACTATGTCTCGTTAGCATTCAGTTTAGGATGGAATAGAAAAAGGCAAATCTGAAGATCATCTGCATGAGATACTGGGAACAATGAGTCCAATCTGATACTGCCGAAGGGAAATACATAATTACAAAACAGTATGGGTCCCAAAATGGGATCCTGTAGAACCCCAGCATTAACGAATGTTGTGTTAAAGATAAAGAGGCTTAACTGCAACAAGCTGGCTCCCCTGAAAGAAATATGATTCGTGCCATGCTAGATAATCCAGAAGAGATAGTTAATCTCTGCTGCAGAAACTGATGTTCATTGATAACAAATGCTGCAAACAATCCTAAAATAGGAGATTAACATGGTCTTTTTTAGTAAATATGTGAAGAGAGCTCTGCTGGATACTTCTATTAAGCATCTGGGGTGAATGACAATTGAAGTTGGTACTGAAATTTCTTGCATATGTTGCTTACTAGGGGATGTTCTTCCACCTGAACACCAGCCACATCTTGAATGAGTGGATGCTAAAACAGAGTATACAAAAACTAATTCTCTGTAGGAAATAATGATCAATTCAGGATGTATCACAGTCAAATCCAAACATGTAAAATGAAACACGGTCACCCAGCCATAATACTGGAACTGGTAGACAATCTGCAAGGAACAAAATTAGTACAATACTGATTACAAATAACCACTTCAGAATAAATGCACAATCTTCTATTACTGTATCACTGACTAATATGTCAGTTGAAAACAGACCTAGGCCTAATTTTTCCATAAGAATTTATTCAAACAGTTTTAGTCTTCCTTATTTGGGAACCACCCATTTTGAAAACACACTATTGATTATTCATGCTGCCCAGAAATTACAGTTAAAAGTTTTATTGCCTCAAATTGTATTCATGAAATGCCAGTAAATACTAAGTGGCAAATAAACACAGCTTTTAATGGTCTTGTTCTTCCACACACTCTGAACACAGCTATTTGAACAAAGAACTTTAATTTTGTGGATACCTGTCAACAGGATAAACCTAACATGAGATTTAAAAGTGTATAGTTTTCCTGAGGATATTTTCTTTACATTTTGAATAAAACTGTGGTTACTTGGAAAAACTTGTTACATTGCAAAATATTTCCTGTTTATGAAAGCCATGCATATTATCCAGGTCATGAAAACAGACACTGAGCAGTAAGAACTTATTAGATGGGCAGTGAGGCCTTACCAAAACAGGGAGAGTAGCAGCTCAGAGTAGAAAATATGGATAAAAGGTTGGACAAAAAGATGCATTACTAAAAGTGTTATGAAACCTAAGGTATACATTTTCTTCAAACATCCCATCTTGTCAGAGAAAGCATTAAGTAAGTAGGTAAATGAACTCTTAAGGAAAAAAAAAATCCCTTGCCAAAGAAAGAAAGAAAGAAAGAGAGAAGGAAAGCAAGAAAAAGTCTAGTACTGATGTTTTGCAGCTGAACAGCTGGAAATTCTCCTGAAACTTTCCCTGTAAAATTGTTAAGATACACACCCACCCATACCCATATTATCTTTACGAATTAGGCAAACATTAACTCCCCCATAGGAAGGAAGGGATCTGTTAAGTTAGGATTGGACACTCAGATCCTTTCTGGAGATTTCTCCTCCTGTAGAGTTTTCCCTAGAGAGTTTACAGGCTGAGGGTCTCTCCTGCTGGACTGACATGCGTTGAGGAGAGCTTGCTGCAGATGGGAGCTATCTGATCTTCCTGGAGATCCCTTCCAACTCTCCTCAAATGTTAATGTTTTAATCTTTACCATCTCCATTATACTTCTCAGCCTTTCACAGTTAGGCAAGCTTTAATTTCACCAGCAATCAAACTGTTCTCTTCAAAAGGCTCCTTGGCAATTACATCTGCTACAAGAGCTACAATTCACTCTTGTCAACCAGGCTCTTCCAGAAGCTCTTTGGCTCTCTGTATGGGAAGTACTGAGTGTACTAGTGAAAAACAGATAATCAGGACTCTCCCTAGGGGATGACATTCACTAGCTGCAAACACAGAGGGAACATTAATAACATCTTATCAAAACAAATTGCAAGGAAGAGAGTTTGATGGTTAAGACCCTAGAATGAAACATCAGCAAACTCACATCACCAGTCTTTGAGTGCCCTCAAAAGTTACAGTACCTTTATATCTAAACTTTTCCTGCTCCTTACTCATTTTTATGGTCCTCAGGGCAGGGACGCTATGTGCTGAATTTACTGCAGCCACCACTGCTGTGTCACAAAACTCTTCCAAGGTACAGAAAGCATGAGTAGAGTTCACTGGCAGAGACATGAAGCAATGGCACTGAAGATATTTTGCTCACGCCTTGGTAGTACATTTCCATAGCCACTCAATTACTTGGCTAGCAAAGGACTGTCAGAAGGGGAGGGATTCAAATCAAGAGTGTTAAAAAGATGAACTGGAACATAAAATGCTGCTCCTATGCAGTCCCTTGGAAGAACAGGGTTAGGCCTTTTCAGGGTAATATTCTTTACTACCAATGGAGAAGAGAGTTGCAGAAGTATACACACACGCACACACACATACACACACATATGCACGCATATATATGTATAAGTACCAGTTCCAGGGGAAAAGACAGATTTGTGAGGAACAGGGAAGTGACTATTCCTGTGTCGCACACCATCAGGCAGTTATCAACCAAGACCAAGCACTGCAGTTGCCAGGCAGAACATACTTTTCTAAAGCCGGTTGCTCACACTCTGAAAACTACTGCTGTGAACATCCTTTCTCCCATCTAATCTCCACTAGACAGAGGAGCTGGCAGTCAGGATCAATGGATCTCACCTGCTGTGCTGGCACCATGTCCCTCCCATCTCTGCTTCTTCCCACAACTTCATTGTAAGCCTGACCGCAGCTGCTGTGGCCAGGTCACAGCTGTTCTCCACATGGCTCCTGCAGCCCATGGTTCCTTGCCAGTTTCTTCCATGAGTCACTTCTTTGCTGCACTTGACTTGCCAACTGGCATGGAGAAAAGGATACATGCATGTGTCTGCACAGGGGTGGTTATGAGGCAGGAATGGTAGCATCTTGTAACAACTAGCAGAGTCATGGTTTGACAGCACCCAAACAAGATGGGCCAATGCCTCCAGATACTTCTGCAGTTAATAGAAGTATTGAAAGATAGCTGAAGGCTGTTTCATGGCATTTTATCAGGGTTATTAAGAAGAGAACACCAGAAATGTTGAAGTGGATCTGAAGAATGATCAAAGACAAATGCATGGCAGGAAAAAACCCAAACAAACATAAAAAAAAAATATTTCTTATGTAACTGATCACAAATGAGAAACTTCCAATCATAGTGCTCCACATTTTTTTTAAATTTCAAGTGTACCCTTTAATCTGTAGATCACAATGAACCCACTTCTGATTAGTCTAAGCTCTGTTTTTTATGGCCTGCAGCTAAAACAGTGCCCTCGTTCCAGACCTAACTCTGTTCCCTGGTACAGCCTGCGCTAGTGCTTGGAAGTTTTAGAAAATGTTACATACTGTTACCCTGTCTTTGGGACATTCAAAATACCAGAATACATGGCAATCATACAGAACCAATGCCTGGCCAGACTTGCAACAGACCATGAAAATGAGAATACTGTGTATTTTAATGAGCCTTCCATTAGGACTATGGAGGACCTTACTAGGTTGGAGTTCTGCTATAAACCAGAAAAGGGTCTTGTTCAGTGTTAGAAGAAAGCTTGTAACTCCAAACCACCCTCTCATGACCTGAACTATGCTCCCCGTTGAAAACTTAGTGGCTGGAAAGCTGTCTGGTGAAAAAGGACCTGGGGGTGCTGGTCGACAGCCAGCTGAACATGAGCCGGCAGTGTGCCCAGGC
>NW_008794665.1:3585323-3592238 GCF_000699145.1 Aptenodytes forsteri
AGCGATAGGACGAGAGGAAATGGCCTCAAGTTGCGCCAGGGGAGGTTTAGATTGGACGTGAGGAAAAATTTCTTGACTGAAAGAGTGGTGAAACATTGGAACAGGCTGCCCAGGGAAGGGGTTGAGTCCCCATCCCTGGAGGTATTTAAAAGACGTGTAAATGAGGCGCTTAGGGACATGGTTTAGTGGGTGGTGGTATTGGGTCGACAAGTTGGACTCGATGATCTTAGAGGGCTTTTCCAACCTCAATGATTCTATGATTCTATGATTCTGAGCAAGCTTCCTTTTCTGCTTACTCGGGGTCTAGTGTTGCCCCTTTTCAAATGGGTGGCACTATTCCCATGTACTCCAATTCAAGGAGCTGGCTCCTGGTTTGTCAATTGATTCCAGCTTCAAAGGATTACACTGTTTTCATCCTGAACTCTGAAAACCAAGGACTATTTTTTTAGAGCTTTTGGCCATATGTATGAGCCTGTGTGGTACGAGCAGCACGCAAGGGATCAGTCACACAGGTCTATTGTGGTTTTACATGAGAAATAAGCTCACGAACTGAAGGGGCTACAGTTCCACAGGGTTAATTGGTTTTCAAGTTTGAGACCAAATCATAGTGGTCATTAAAAAGAGATTATTCAAGGCCTATGAAAGGTCACAAGAATGCCATCCTTTGTCTCTTCATAATCTCTCCACCAAGTATCTCCATTTTCATGGTTAGCTTTTCAGAAATACTGATAAAATTCTGAAATAAGTAATGATCTGAAAACTTGCTGAGTCTCTACGTTAACACCCTTACTTGCCGTTATGATGTTAGCGAGCAAAGGTAACTCAAGTATCTTATTCACTGATGTAATTGCCCAGAAAGAATAAACCCAAGGAAGAGCCCCAGTAGGTCCTAGGCTTATAATTTTAAAACTTTATTACCCATTAAAAGGCAAGGTCACAAAATTGCTATTTCCCTCAACATTTTTTTTTTAACTGTCAATCACAGCTATGCTAGTTACATAATAAATGCATAAAGCTGAACTGACTGCTTTACAGCTAAGTATCTGGCTGGAGGAAAAAACATTTTGGGCTAATATGTACGCCATGGAGCTTTGCAACACAAAGAAAATGCTTCACTTGAGCAACAGCCCAGCTCCAATTGTTTTAATTTGTGATGTCAGAAAATCATTGCTGACTATTAATTGGGAAATGTGCACCTTCCTGGGTGCACTAACACCAATGAACCTGATCGCTAATTAGACATGTTCTCAAATAATAATGTTTAAAAACTAGCATATCTGAAAGAAAATAGAAAAGAGATTTACAAAAGAGGTTTACAGATTGCTGTAAGCAATCTGAAAGGTGAAAAAAGGTGGGGGGAAAAGGTGATACTGAACCTCTAAGGTCAGCCTCAGGGCAGTGGGCATCTCAATCATTTGTTTTTTTCTTCCTTGTGGCACTGACATTTCTGAAAAGTCCTTACATACGCAAAAATTCAGGACTGTTTGGGTTATATGCTGATTATGTGTCCAGTGAATTTCACTTTGGGGCAAACCCAAAACCCCCTGTATTTTATAAGTTTTACATGACAGACAAAAGAGAGAGAAAATAATAAAAAATAAAAAAAGATTACTACACTTGGAACACCTAAGAAAAGGTGATTAATAATCTGTCACATCCTAGGGCCTCTTTATCAGCTATTTCTTTGGCAGCACAATGCAACGGCATTTCCCTAAAATAGAATTTCATTGTGACACAGAGATGGCTTTGCCACCTAATTCCTGGTCATTTTATCATGGGTGTATTACACAATATGAGCGTAGAGAAAGAGCTTCTCTTGGCTGTAGAATCAGCCTTTGATGGCCATTACAAAGGGTGGTAATTGAGATAGGATAAAAGTGCACACATGTAGGAGGACAGCTCTGCTCTAGAAATACAGTTTTTGTGTAGCTAGTTTGAGCTTTATTTTATGACATGTCACGTGGAGGAAGCCATAGCCTCAGTTATTCACTCTTCTCTGCCAGCATTTTTGGTAGGCTGATCATGCTTTCATAAATAAATAAATACATCCAAATTAACCTTAATTTCATTGAGCTCTTTTTACCAACAATGACTTTCCAACATACAATTTTTTAGAAATTAGGCCAAACATACAGATTGGTAGTTCTCTCTTCTTCTTACACAAACACACCTACAACCTTAATCCCCAGTTGTAAATTGGCTGGATAAAGCATTTTTCATGTGAAATAATCCCACAGTATATGACCTTGCAATTTTAAACTTGAATTAGGAGCAGGGAGAAAGACATAGCACCTGTGAATCAGAATGGATTTTTACCAGCAAGTTTCATTTGCTATCATATCCAATTCAAGATTAGATATGTGATTTCACTTCAGAAAAGTAAAATATCCATTGTTATCTTTTATCTTTCTCCTTTATTCAGCATACAATATCATTTCAAGGACCCTGATGCTTCGGCAGTTGTGTAACAGGTGAGGAGTTACATATATGCACAGTATTTTCACCAGTGGTTTCTTCGTTGTGCATGATGCAGAGCCATGGCTGTTCTTTATTCATTTGGCAAATTGATTATACCTCTTTAAAGCCTCTCAAGCAACACAAAGCAGACAGAAGAATTATGAGCTAGTTTAATGCATTTTACCTTGATAGAAAAAGCTTGTAGCTGAGAGCAGCAGTTAAGAAATTACACACATACACAGCCTTCAGCTTGAGGCTTTCACTGCAAGCTGCATGACTGAAATCAGAGGTTTATTAGTACCTTGTCAATGACTTTGCTTTGAAAATGAACCAGAGTACTGGTGTAGGAAAAAGGTTGTTAGCTACTGCCTAGTGTGATGCGTAGCTGAAATATTTATCAAAACTCTATAACTGGTTGACATACGTTCTTCAAAAAGCAAACTTGAATCAAGTTTGATTGAGGTGTAACAGGGCTAACTGTGATTTATTTATTACTGTAAGTTTGTTACATGTTTTCCATTTACTAAAATTATAAGCAAGACTTCGTACCAACCATTCTGACGTTGGGGATAGCCATTCCAGTTTCCATTCTTGCCAGCTGAACTGCCTTTTTCCATTATCTAACAGATCGTGGCAATTTGGCAGCCTGGCACATGGAACAGGAAAGTTCTGCACACCATGTACAATGTATCTGATGTATTGTAGACATGACATTCCACATAGAGCTGACTGTCGATACAAAATGGGTATACCTCAAATCTATTAGTATCACCAAAAGTCATGATCCAAACCCATTCAGAAACAAGTATGTTTAATTTGCTAAATGCCTCCTGCATTGTCACAGACTCCCACTTCTCAGGGCAAGTTCCCCAGGATATACACCCTCTGCTTTTCAAATAGGAATACCAATCTGGAAGATGAAATCCAACCAAGATGTCTAACCTGTAAGGTTTAGTGAGGAAAAGACACAAGCTATGATTCTTTTGAGGCACTAGGCCAGATCTTCACATTCTCTTAGGGCTGATGCAGAATGGGGAGAGGATTAGGAAGCATAATTTTAATCAGCTCTAGGATAGAGTTTGTAAAATTTTTGAAAGTCAGTTTCATAGTTTTCATGCATTTATTAAATCATTTATTCAATCTACAATGTCTTGTTTCAGAAAGTCACTAAGTAGGTTCTTGTTAAGATTTCTGGCAAAATACCTCAGTGCCAAAGACTGACCATATTCCCTTCCCCCCAAATATCCATTTGCCCTCTGATTGTCAAAAATCATGTACTCTTTTCAAGCACTGACAACAGATCCTTACTATTAGATCATTTGTCATTTGTTGGGGGGCATTTCTTGCCCACGTAAAGAAGTATAGTAACACAATAATCTGGAAAAAAGTGTTATTCTATGTCTGTTTTGAAAGCTAGATGCCTCGTTTGAAGATGTCACTTACAGCAGAATCTGTGCATTCACTATTTAATAACAGAATGCAAGTGGCAGCATTTGCAGACAGCAGAATATTTAGGTTGCTCAAGCCTAAAAAAAGACAGAGAGAATGTCAAAAGGAGAGAGAAAACACAGTGATTCTTGTCATTCTATGACAAAAGCATTGTGTATACTGAATAGATAATTAGCGATTGTAAATGTCCTGTAAGTGAGGAAAGAATGACTTTGAATTCATTTGGGACACCACTAAAAATACCTACTCCATTTTCATCAGTAACCAAATACAAGGTAAACAGAAAGACTGGGATAGCAAATAACTGAAAATAGGTCATTAAATCAATTATATACTTCCATCAACAATAATATTTTCTCTCCCCATTCCTTTAGAGAGGGAAAAGCAGGCATACAAGAAATCCAAACACAGGTAATAGAAATTTGTAGGAGAATGGACAACTCCAAGTGAAGATAGATGTACAGAACAGGACTTACCAGTCCAAGGAACAGACTAAGAAGAAGCGACATGATAGAAGTATATAAATAATGAACAGCATAGCTAATAAAATCATCATACACCTTCTTACCCTTGCTCATTCTGCAATTACAATACCCACTTGAGTGCAACATAGATTTAAAAAAGTTCGACAGCAAGATTTTACAACCTCATATGAATATGATGATCTTCAAGACTAACAAGAGTGTTCAGACCCCAGGGACAGTAAGGACACTTTACAGCGGGAAAACAAAGAGCATAATTATTTGGGGTTTGGTATAATCCAAATCCAAATCTGTTTTTTAGCAGATATCATCTTCTGCTGCATGCTGGTTATTCTCAGTGTCTCCCACTGCAATATTTCATTTGCTATTTTATCTAGATCTGTGGCTTTGATCTGTTATGGTACTTCTATCATGCTAAAAATCACATAAGTTATTAGCTTAATGAAAATCCTTCTTTTTTCCTCCCCATGACACTATTACCCTTTTCCTAGAACGATCTGAAGTGTGTATTCCCTGGCAAATATTTGCACTAATCTGTGAAAACAATAATGTTTAGATGTAGTTGGATGGTAGAATTTCTATCTTCCCCTAAATGCAGGCACCACATTTAAGGCAAAATTCTGACAGGGAAAATTAGTCATCTTGTACAGAAACCTTAGTTTCAAGTTCCTTCTAAGGGTCCTTCTTCCATTCTTCCTCATGCAGGCAACAGACAGCTGAACCTTATTTGGAAGCATAGACTGTGCCAGATGGAGCAGGCTGGTTTAAAAATCGAAGGGACACAAGAGCCTGCTTTCTGTAGGAGATAAACACAAAATGTTCTGTGCTGCCAGCACCTCTGAGCCTTCCTGTACCTTGGTGCAGCAGCATTAGTTGGCTTTCAACTGCTCTGACGCCCACTGTGGCTGAGTTGCATCAAGTCCAGGAGTATCATCATTATGTCAGCCTTAACACTGTTTCTGAGTGTTATTTGTGAGTGTAAAGTACCAGTGTTTATTTGCTGTATTTAAAATAATTAGGTTTAAGGTCTTAAATATTACAGTGAAAAGCTACCTGTAAGGTGATACTGACTCCACACATCACAAACATCAGTTTAGCTTTAGAAAAAGTCTCAAACTGAATTGGCATTGCACGATAACTTTTTCTTAGGAAAGGGTAATGGTGAAGGGAGGACAAGGTGGGCAGGAGCCTTAAGGCATTTGGTGTGAGAATCCCTGCTATGTTAAGATCCAAGAACTGTTTGGGTCTCATTTAGAAGGCGCAAGTACTATGAAGAGCTGCAGAGAACTGGCAGGATTAACTACACATGAAGGTCTCCCTTTCTCTGACATTAATGTCAGAAATCTCACCAAAATCCTCATGAAGATCACAAGATTTTTTTCAACTTTTTACTGGACTAAAACCAGTATTTTTTTTCCTATCTTGTATAATAGCCACCTCATAGCTGGCACTTAATGTGGAACAGTAATACAAATAATGTGGGTAATTCTTGAAGGTACTGGGTTCTATAAACTTCCTATTTGAACTGTTTTTATTTATTATTTGCATTAACAAAACCTTCTTGTTATGTCTTTGCTTAGTTAGGACTTGGTTTTCAGAGAGTAAGATAAAAAAGTCCATTATGAATATGTAGATACATACTTAATATCCATAGGCAATTATTTTCCCACCTGCACAATAATTTGTCTGCAATATTATAGTGATAAATAAAGGTTTCCTCTTTATTTTTGGTAATTCTGGGTAATTCTGTTACTGTACAGTGCAGGACTGTGACTTACAAGCATATGGATCAGAAATGTTTTCACAGAGGTTTCACCACGGACTAGGCTGCACACACTATAGCTTTTTGCTGTCATTTTAATTCAAAACATTTTTCTGAGGGACTCCAATCAGAGTGACCTCTCATTTATCCTTTATGTACCTTTGCAAGTAATCAGTAGACTGTGAGCCTGAGAATCTGGTAATTTTTTTGAGAATTTTCAGATCCTGTAAGGAGAAAAATGTATCTACATGCATTATACTGAGCCCCCTTCAATTTTTGCTTTGAGGGAGTTATGTTGGCTAGTGTTATGGAAAAACATACTATACAAATGAAATCACATCAATTGAAACAATTAAGGACTTTGAAGGACTAGAAAGGCACCCCATCTTCTTGCCATGACAACTGCGATAACATGTTGTCTTGAACTTTAAGATATGATCAAGAGAATCACATGATAATACTGTTACTAATAGTTGCAGCCCTGTATCAGTTTGACTAGGTAAAGGAATTTATTGGGGAAGAATATGAGAGGTTTATGCAAAGCTGTTATATACTCAGAAATGAAGTCCCATGAAATGAGTGGTGTCCCTCAGAGGTCTGTATTAGGACCAGTACTGTTTAATATCTTCATCAATGACATAGACAGTGGGATCGAGTGCACCCTCAGCAAGTTTGCAGATGACACCAAGCTGAGCGGTGCGGTCGACACGCCAGAGGGACAGGATGCCATCCAGAGGGACCTGGACAAGCTCAAGAAGTGGGCCC
>NW_008794665.1:3593912-3600668 GCF_000699145.1 Aptenodytes forsteri
GAAACACTGGCACAGGTTGCCCAGAGAGGTGGTGGATGCCCCATCCCTGGAAACATTCAAGGTCAGGTTGGACGGGGCTCTGAGCAACCTGATCTAGTTGAAGATGTCCCTGCTCATTGCAGGGGAGGTTGGACTAGATGACCTTTAAAGGTCCCTTCCAACCCAAACTATTCTGATTCTATGAAATACTGTGTTTGAAGTTTGCCATAATTCATCTAGATAGGAAGTCAAAACAGGGCTCTGCTCTTAGTAATGTTTCTGAGTGAACCTTTAGTCTCTCTAAAAACAAAGTTTGTTTCAAGAAGAGAGTAAGCGAGCAATCTGATTACCAGCCTAGAGCCCAGACAAGTCAGTGGACGGCTAAGTCATTATACTGTGTTTGAAGTTTGCCATAATTCATCTAGATAGCAAGTCAAAACAGGGCTCTGCTCTTAGTAATGTTTCTGAGTGAACCTTTAGTCTCTCTAAAAACAAAGTTTGTTTCAAGAAGAGAGTAAGCGAGCAATCTGATTACCAGCCTAGAGCCCAGACAAGTCAGTGGACGGCTAAGTCATTCAAGAGTTCCCTCATTTACTAGAACTTGTATCATAAGAATAAATTTTATGTCATTAAAAAAATTACTTCTATCATACCTGTTCAAATGTTTAAGTGGCACTAGCAGAATCCCTGAATGACAGATACCCAGTATTTCTGGTGCTGACAGATTTTCACAAAATGCCATTCATCAGTCTTGGCATAATTATTCCTATTGAAATAGGAGCCATGCATGTTAACACAACGTGTACGCAGCATATCAAGTTTAATCAAAGTAATACTATTTTTGAATTTTTGATTGACAAGTTATTTGTGCTGCTCCCTTAACTCAGCTATGACATTAGCAGCACACACGCTTCTGATCAACATACCAGTAAATTCCAGGGTTGTTCTAATCATGATTTACCCGTAAAAATGGGTAAACATTTTGTTTGTAACGCAGGTCCATTAAACCTCTGCATTACAGATCAAGCTGCTGTGTCCCAGAATGCGAACATTCCCTGCAAAGAAAAGAAGATCTCCGCATCTCTTCAACAGATGTCACAATACTCATTAATACATGTTCTGGAATAGGAAGGCTCTGCTTCAAGCAGGGTTATTGACAGAGATGAGTTTGTCTTGATGTGCTTATAAACAGAATACAGAATGGTCTGGAGACTTAAGCCATTGGAAACAGTGATATCAGCTGCCTTCAAATCTTGAATGAGAAGCAGAATTCCAAAACACTCATTTTGGAAGAAAGAGTTTTTAATATCATTTCAGACCTAGAAAATGAGTAAATCAATCTTGATTACTTGGTTATTAAAAAGAAATAATGATAAGCCAATAGTTCAAAAGCATTTCTCACAGGTGGACCATATTCATCTGCAGGCAAAATGTGCTTTGAAGAGTTTTGTTGTTGTTCTGAGCGTGAGTTGTGAGCTGATATAAATAAAAATAAAGAAGAATGGTGTTGGGACTTTGAGGATGGCTATCAAAATTGGAAATAACTGGTAACCCAAAAGCCGAAACCAGGACAACCTGGCTTGTCAGTACTTCCAAAATCATTCAGATTACATTTCAATCTTTTGGGGAAAAAAACGACTAATAACTAATTTCAGTAGCAGAGTTAAGTTTAAAGCGTACAGAGAAGGTGAAAAGTACTGGGGAAAGTAAAGCACTTCTTTATATATGACATTTTCAGTACAAATTCTATCATTGCTACAACATTAACCCAGCACTTTGCAGTCATACTTTCACGCTGGTGCTGATATTCTTGTACTACACAACACTGTTATCTGTGCAAAAAGCCTCAATTATTTCTTGGCACGTGGTAGGAGATAAGCTCTGCAAAAGCCATCCTCTTGTTTAGAGAGTGATGTATATCATTGCAGAAGTGAGTGTGACTGCTGCCTGCCAACTGTGTTGATAAAACACGAAGCAGACATGCAAGGATGCAACTCTTGATCATTACTTTAGCCTTTCCAAAATAATGTTACACATCATTATATACATCACAAAGTCACAGACAATTATGCAAGAAACTTCACAGAATTCATTTTTTCCCTAGGAAATGTATGCATGTAAGACAGCAAGAGGGACAGAAATTACAATCCCACTGCAGCAAGGGGACAACAGCGAGTTGTGCTCATTTAAATGCTTGAGAGTCCTTGTAGCAAAAACCCCAAAGCAACAGCTACGGGGAAAGATGAAAGCTAGCACAACCGACAATGTCAATGCTAATGAGGAAAGACTATCAATGCAAACTCTCTGTTAGCCACATCAGTAGGACAATGAAGCTCAATTTGCTGAATGTTCCAAAAATAAAATGACAAATTAGGCATACACTTTTAAGTGTACGACAACAACTTTTGTGTTTCCTGCCGAGAACCATATATTATTGTGCAACACATGTAAATACACATTGCATATCACAGAGCAATTTTTTTCCCGTAAAAATGCACCTATCCAAAGTCTGGCAGGCATAAATGAAAAGTTTAAAAAAATATCAGAAAAAGTAGCAATGAAATAAAATACATAGTGGATGTTGTTTCTATTGTCTACCTTCACAAACCAGTTAATGGACTTAAAAAACTTCTATACAGATGTCCTACAGATGACAAAGACAACTCATTTTTACTAGTGATCTGGAATGCTTGAGATATTAAAATGAATCAAGAGGTATGTTGTATTACCACCAAAAGCAAGATCAGAGAAAAGAATGTATGCCCCACTTACTGAGAGAAACTATGGTGTCTCGTGAAAGAGAGTGCTTCTGAGAAGACTTGATTATAACTAGAAAACCAGTTGATACAGCTGAACCAAATGTCCCAGATATGTTAATGGAGTGAAAGGGCGACATCTGTATTATGGGGAAATGAGTTTTATAACGTGCTCCTTCCGATACTCTCCCAACTAAAGCTGCAGATGTGGGGTACTGGAAGAACTTCTAAAGACCTCAAGTATTGCAAGAAACCGCATAAAATTTAACCCAGTGCAGATCCTCAGTCACAGAATAATGTGTTTTGTCTTGGGAGAAACACAACTAATCACATCAGTAATTGTATTTTGCAACTGTTTTCTTGATCAGCTTGGCACATGGAACACTCAACAGGGTAACTACCATACTTACAACTACAAGAATTATGCTGAATAAAAAGCTGATATGCAGACCTTGGCAAAGGTACGGTTACTTAATCTCCAAAACAGGTCAGTAATTTGTCACATCAGCCCTTTCATGAACCATCAACCTCATTATCGCAGTTCACTGCACAAACTGCCCTTGGGAATCCAAAACTAATAGCGTGCAGAGAGAGGTAAGACACACAGTCCAAACTACCTCATTATAGATCCACTTTAAAGAAACACTTACATATTAGGGTGAAACAAGCATTACATTTAGAAAAACAAAAATCAGTAAGAGGAACCCAGAAGCTAAATGTGTGTTTTCAAGTAATACCAACAAAATTAGCTTTAAGAAGCAGCCCAGGAAACTGTACACGTGACAAGTATCATTGACCTAGCTGTTAGCAAGGCTGTATGAATGGCATCATTATACACTCACCATTACTGGTAAAGGCACTGCATGAGAGAAGACTTGCATATTTGAACGGAAACATGCTTTAAAACAAAAGATACAAAGGACCACCAATTTTACATCTGCATGTACGTATCTGCATTATTCTCCAGGTGTAAATGGCAGCAGTGCCTAAGGCCTCAAGCCTGTAAGTTGCCAGGTGCTCTGGGGAGCCCTTACTGCTTTTATTGAATTTGTGGGGAGCTGAGTATACTTAGTGCCTTCTTGGCATCACTGATGCAAATTTCCCTCTACGAAGCTTTGAAAATGTGTGGCGCAGGAAAGCAGAAATGAAGTTTCCTCATGAAATTTCCTTAACAACATTAAATATTCTAAATATTCTACGTAGGTACCACACCTCTAATTTTTGATGTAGCCACTGTAGAGTAAGAGGACAATCAGTCTTCTTCTTAAGGATGAAGCTAATAAAGCGAGAGAAATTGTAACAAAATCAATTTGTTGGCAATTACAAAATACTCTGTTCTGTTTAATATAGCAAAAGTAGATCACCCCAAAATCTCTAGTGCTTTATCAATTATAAACCCACTTGCTTTTCTACTCTTAAACTTGATCTTGGCCCTATCGTCCTCTTTGTGACAATATAGGAGTCTTCAGTAGAAAAATGGTAATGTTTTAAGTGTCTGAAAAAGCATTTTGAGAATTTAATGCAGACACAAATCCTGTATCAATTTTACGTCTTCAGCTTATCTGTAGATTTGAAAAGAACTTACCCAGCAAAAGAGGAAAAATATATTGTTAAGATATCAGAAGGACTGAAAACAGATTTGTTGTTCATTTCTACACACTTTATGGGCCATTATTTTTCTTACAATTCAAGTGGACTCAGATCAAACTTCCCCCATACACTTTTTTATTATTTGTCATAAAACACCACAGATCAAAATTAGCCACTGTGGAGAAATTTTTTCTTGATAGTATACTGTGACCAAGTATACTGGTATTACTTTTCTTCTTCAGAAAATAATGTTTAGCAAAAGGAGATCGATGAGCAACAGGTCATAGAAGGCTAGATAAACAAAAACATTTCAAATATACTTCAATAACTTAAAGGGAAGATTTAGCAAAGCAGTCTTATCAAATTCTGAAAATTTAGTAAGCCTTAAGTTTAAGTTACATAAAAAGCTTGGAGGCTGGAAAAGAATGGGAAGAGCTACCAAACAGTAGTAGGGTTTTAATTCTAAAATTTAATCCTGCTTTATAGTCTAGTTTAGCAAAAAATGCAAGACAACAGCATGCAGGGAGATCATACACACCCATAACTGATTTTGTTTATGTAGATATGCTGACCTAAACTGACTTCACATTCCTTAGTTCATTATTTTTAGTGATGCTTTTTCCCTGTTTTCTTTTCCATGTACTGGCTTGGAAGTACATCAACTAGAATTGAAATGCAGTGGTTTTCAAACCACGTGGATCAAAACCACAGATGGAAAAAACTGAGTTTCCATGGGGTTTTTACCAATTTGTACCAGGTGAGTCTCTGGCTCTTTGGAACAATTGTTTCCACTGTGGTATGAAGGTTTCATTTTAAAACTAAGCCAGCCAAACCACCTGTTGTACAAATGGGAAGTTCTGCTCCCCTGCATCCTCCTTTCCTTCAGCACTTGTTTGACTGAGCAGTAACCAGCTCAGGGAACCAAACTGGAAACCCACAGTAAATGAATAGTTTTCTACTCGTTAGGTTCCCAAAACCAGCTTGTTGGGGTCAGACAAGCCCTAGAGCCAGCCAAGAGGAGGAGATGGGACCACGTCTGTGAGAGAAGCAGGAAGAGGTGCCTGTTTGGCCCCAACTTCTCATTAGACTGGCTTACTAGCTGAAGGCACATTCTCAGAAAGCCACTTTCTTCTCACAAATGTTCCTTTGTAAAACACATAATGATTTGGAAGTGTGTCCTCTAACAGTATTTGCAGAAGATGTCAATGCCTCCTCTAAAACACCCTGGGAAGCTCAATGAATTAGTACAAACAGGTGTTTTTCTTACTTCCCCTGCACCTGTTTCTCCAGCTCTACACAACATATTTTAGAATGTCAGGGTCTAAAATGTTGTGCCAAAATTCATGTTTTACTACTTGGATTGACGGCCTGATTATCAACACATAATCCGACGAATGTTCAGCACTACTGAAAATCAGACCACCTAGACACAGATAGTTATTATCTACCTTTGAGCTTTGCTTGTGAAAGTCTGTTTTCTTCCCGAGGACCTGACAAGAGGTGAGGATGTCTTCTACTTCCTACACAGATCCTGGGGTGATCATATCCATTCACTTTTTAGCTGCTGCAAAATAATGGAAAAAGTATCTTGCTTCGGTTTACTGACTCTTATCCCTGAGGCACAAGAATAGAGCTGAACAAAAGATTGGGATGAAATTTTGGAGAGTGTAATAAATTGATAGGACTGAAATGCACTGTGAACTGCTTTCATATTCATCAATAGTTCATGTAAAAAAAACCTACTAAAATGAATCAAAAAATGCATCTACTCTCTTCAACACTTGAAGTCCTACATGAAGAATATTTGAAGTTGCACAAAGAATAAACTGAATCAATGTGCGTAAGTGAAATATGTGATGTCAGCTACAAAGATATTTCAGATATGATTGTATGAAGAGGTTTTGTTGAAAGTAGGAGTTATTCTTGAGTAGCATAAGGCCTTCTCTCTTCTCTTTACCATCCTCTCAGCACTCAAAGCCCAGGTAGAAGTAATTTTGAAGTTTTCTCTTGAGGGCAGAGTAAGACAAATCACAGCGCCAATAGCCTTGACTTTAATTAAAAGGGACAGAGATTCTATTAAAGCACCCTTCTACTTGAGGAACAAAAGAGGCAAAAAGCAGAGTAACATCTGTGGGGCTTGCAATACTTCCAAGGAACTGTGAAAAATAAAAGCGCTCAATGCCGCCGAGAGCACAAAAGGGAACAAAACAGCGCTACCACCTCACAAGTGCCTTATGGATTCAGCACCCAGCTCCTGGTGAGGCCTAAACGCAGCGTAACAGACTCCTCCTCTCCAGCTCCTACCATGATAGTGTGCCCGGGCCGCCACCGTCTCTGTAATCCAGGCTTGGTGTCTCGGGGAGACCGAAAGGTGGCGGCGCCTCTGAATCCTCGTTGCGGTGAGGCCTGCGCCCTCCACCGCCCCCACGCG
>NW_008794665.1:3600886-3625364 GCF_000699145.1 Aptenodytes forsteri
CAGCCGCGGGAGAGGGGGGTTGTCGGGCGCTCCCGGACTGCGACAGGCCCGCGTGGGTTGCCTGGCTGGGTGCAAGCCGCGTTGCTCCAGGGGAGGCTGTCAGTGAGCTGGCCAAGCGCCCTGTGTACCTGGAAGGGGAAGAGAGAGAGAGGGAGGAAATAAAGTCTTCACGTGTCTCCTTGCTGTTTGTGCTCAAGGCATGTTCGAGCACTTTCTCCCGTATTCGACTAACTGTTTACAAGCAAAACCCAAACGGGGATGCTTTTGAAGTTGAGCTGGGCTAGAGGCAGAGGGGTGGGAAAGGTTGGGGGGGAAAGGGGGGCAAAGAGGGGCTGGTGTTGTGGGGTGACAGTTATAAAATGAAGTTATATAATAAAGTGTCTTGCCCTTTGCTGTGTGCATGCAGGAGAGTATGTGTGCACTGAGGGGCCTCTGCACACATGGGGGCTGTGCCATGGGGTGTAAGCCCCTCTTCCCTTTCCACAGGCTCTGCCGTGTTACCAGAGGGGTCTATGGATCCTTTGGTGGTGTAAGCATAGGCGGGTCTTTAGAGGAGTTCTCCACAGGCTTGTTCTTCTGCCTTTAACTCTGTGTGACCTGGCCCCTGGGGAAGTAGTATTGGCCTGAAAATCTCTCGCCTGGTTTCCTTACAGAAGATAGTGCTCAGTGGCCTTTCATGGGGAGAGCTGAGAGTGGGCAGGTGGCACTCGATGTGGCCATGCTGTGAAGCATTAAGAGCTCAGACTTCTACAGGCTCTTGTGCTCACCCTCTCATGTACGCTACTTGCCATGTCTGCACTAATGATACAGGCTGGTTAGATTTGAAGCTAAGATTATGTAGTGGCACTTTCTGCGTTTCCAGAATTTTATTTTTTTGAAGGTCAGGTAATTCGATTACAGTGCATTGCCTTGTGTCATTAATTTTAAATAATATTCCAGTATGTTTACTACATATATTAGAGCACTATGCCTTTGAACTCTACTGAGCAAAAGTTTCGTATTTCAGTGTTACTCTCGAATAACTTGGGCTTAGATACACAAGTTATTTTGCCCTGACATAAACCAAGAATTTCTGAGCTAAGTCACATCAAAGGTCCATCTAGTCCCTTTTCCAATAATTGCTGTAAAGAGTAAGACTAGGGCAAGTATACTTCATGTGCTCTTAGCCTTGTTGACATTTTCTGTTCAGGAGACTTGCTATGCTGGAAGTAGCTGTGAGTATTTAGTAACTGAGTTTCTTGTCTGTCTTCCTTGAATTCATGTGGTCTTTGACATACTTGCATCTTTTGTTAGTGAGTTTCATAGATCTGTTTTGTGAAATTTATATTGTGAAATATAAATGTTTTGCCTTTTACCTATCCATTGTGAAGCTAAGCAGACTTGTTTATTTCCCTTCAGTCTGCTGACAAACCTTAGAGCAAGAAGATCCCTCTTCTCATTCTGTATCTAACATACCAAATGAAGCTGAAATGAAGACTATGAAATGGCTCAAGGCAAATGTGCACCTTCATGCTCACATATATGCAAGACTCGCCTCTTACAGATGGACATGCCATTCCTTTTGTAATGGCTGCAGCTTAAGCCAAACTGCTGCACTTGGTTAATTCCCCCCAAAGTTCAGGTCAAAAAAAGTAAAATAGCTTGTACTGAGCTGCAGTGCTAGAATTATGCCTAACCTGAGCTAGTGAATTCTATGTACAGCCAGTTGTATTTCCAGTATAGACACAGTGCACAGCAGTATCGAGCAGTAGCTTTTCATACATAGGTCTTAACTAACTTTTACTCAAGTTTTGCAGTAAGGAGGAGATAATGAACAATCAGACACCCTTTCCTTTGAAGGCCTTGGCATGTAAACACTGTGCTTCAACACTGAATGCAAGTTCTAATTTCCCCCCAGCTTGCAAGTGTGCCAGGCTAAATTTTCTGGAGGATCATATTTTAACATTTTGATCAAATTTTCGCTCCCACTAGGTGGCATACATTCTAAATGCAGATTTAGGTGCACACCAGTATCCTTTGGGGGAGAATAAGTCATTACAAGCCTAAGCAATCACAGATTGTATCTTTTTTTCCCTGCACTTTCCAAATAATTTGTTTCTATGCTGTCTCTTATTGCTAAAAACAAAATTCAAGACTAGTACTAGGTACAGAAGGACTGCTTTTCAATGAACGTAAAAAAGCCAGGCTTTTATACTATTAGTCAGCACAACTCAGAGAGTATGGACACCTTAAATTATTTGTAACAACCAAAGATTTAGTCAAAATAATTTCCAACCCTCAATCTGAAAAATGATAATGTGCCCATTTGGGTAGGTTTCTGTCTGTTTGTTCTTCACTGTGCCAATTCTGTTCTTTATTTAATTTCAGAATCCCTCACAGTCTCCAATTGTTTCTGTTGTGGTATGTAGGTGTTAGAAGGAAGTTTGAAGAATTTCTGTTATTTTTATCTCCTTGCTTAAGACGTGATTCCTTAATAAACTGCAGTGCCTGCTTGTTCATTAAGTTTGTATTAGATCAAGGAGTCAGTATAATAAAAATAAACAAATAACACAGCGTACATTAGTTTTCCAAACCCTTATTGTCCTCACTGTTTCTCTTAAATTACTTTATCTACATGTAATGCTTATCCCACTGCTACATCATATAACCTGCCACTTCACCTCTCTGCAGTTGGAACTCCTTGCAACTGTACTGCTTTAGTGAACTAAAATTTCAAGCAGCTTTCTGCGTGTGCATAAAGCATATAAATTAAAAATGTGCACTTTTGTCTAAACACCATGAAGATGCATTAGAGATGATTACCCAAACACCATAGTTCAGGCATAGTGTTTATAAAAAGGCAAAGAGAGAAGGCACATAGGTAACAGTGAGAGGGATGTAAAAACCTGATTGAAGTGCTGCAGTAGAGAAGAAGGATACCGCCTCCTTGGGGCAGAATACTAGCGGTGAAGGAAATATTTTGGATTGGTTAAGTAGATTATGACAATAAATCTACAAGTGCTGAATTGTATTTGTTTTAGGTATGAATCCTGGTCTCGCATGTCAGCATAAACGAAGAGCAGCATTATGGATGATTGTAGACTCACACTGGTGTAATACCAAGTAAGTGAAAGAAGAGCTACCTCTGCTGACAGTTTTCCAAAGAGAATCCCTAACTATGCAGGCTCCTTTATGTTCTGTGTTGTGTAGGAGGGAGCAAGGATGCATCCATGTCAGGTGCAGAGAGGGCAGAAGGGGGACATGCCTGAGTGTACCGAAACGTTGCTGATCTTAGTGGCAATTGGAGTAATTTAGTACTTGGAGTCTGATACAGCTCACGTTTTAAACTGTTAACAGTTAATTTGATCAAGTAATCCTTATGGACCTTCTCTCCGCTGTAGAGAATCTTAATGTCTTTTGCATTTTACTTTACTAATAGTTGGATTGCAAACCTCTTACAAGTGTGAGCCAATACCCCTGTGAATAGTAGCATCAAATTCAATAAGATTGCAAGGGGAAGTAATTGTTTATAAATGATAAGGAAAGACTCCCAGTCTACTTTCACCTACTTCCCCTCTCCAATTTGGGATGAAATTGAAGGGAAACTTGGTTGATAACCAAGTAGAAACTACTGTGCATGAATAACTGTAATTCAAACAGGATTTACAGCTTTCTCAGTGTATTGCCATCAGCTTGACAGCTTGGAAACTTAAATTAAGATAAATATGCTGTCATTAATTTCAATCATTATTAGGTGGAGGTTAGGGAATTAAAATTCCTTCTTCATTCTTCTGCAAAAAGAAATTTTTACAAGTGTAAGGAATATTTTTAATAGTGGCTTTTTATTGGATTCCTCATGAGATGAAAGAAGCTTATGCTGGAGTACAGAGCACATGGTCTTCGAAAATCTAACTACTTTAGGTCTGCATTGATAGTTATTTGCTATCACTTTTAAAAGTCTTGGCTGTATGTTTTCTCCTCTGCTCCTTTTTCCTCTCCTTAATGGCTACTTTTTCTCTTTGACTGTACTACATAAAATATTCTAAGGGAAAATTTTGGTTGTTTGCTTGGTGTGTCCAGTAACCTACTCTGTTCTGACTTCTGCTGAAATCTGTGGGACTAACCTGCAGGGTGTTTTAAGCACAATGTTCATTGAGAAGTTCTGTTTCCTCAGTTTATTCTTTTGCTCAGTGATTTAACTTGGCATCTCCCATGGCTTTCCCCTCCTTGTTCTTATCTTCTGAGATACTGCTTTGGTTGGCTTTAGATGGGAAGATTAAAACAAGTAAAATTTGCTGTCATTCTTTCCTTCTGTTATGAAGAAAGAGCCCCATGCAAATCCCTCAGCTGGAGCCACTACCTACATTTGAGTTATGCTTATGAATTTCACAAAGAGAATATTGCATTACGGTTTCAGTCTCTAGTTTCCAAGTGCAGATGTTGATATTACTGGAGTTAGCTCAAAGTTATCAATCATTAGAAAGTTTATTGACTGTTCAAAATAGTTCTATCAGTATCTCATTTGCTGTCTGATCTAATGCACAGGCTCTGTAATGCCAACACGAGTCCATCTTTCAAATGATAAGACAATTTCTTACAAGCATTTGTAAAAGCCTACTTTTTTATGTTTGGCCCATTGAGTTAGATGGATGTGTTTGGCCTGCTTTGCTGCTAGGCTGTTAGCTGTGAAGAAAAATTGCTCTTACAAAATATGTTTCAAGTACATGTAATACGAGTATTAAAGGAAATACTTACTTTGATGAAATACTTCTCAAAGTTAGGCTTTTGGAATGGCTTCATGTAATCTAGGTTAAATGGCAAGCCTTGCCTTTATTGGATGGAGTCCAAAACAGTATTTAACAAAACCTGATCTAGCTGAGTGATGTATAATAAAGATAACCCAAGACAGTGGTGACAAAACCCAGCTCCAGATCCTGCTCTTGCTTAGTACCCTTCTTTGTATCTGCTGACTTGTCACAGTATAATGATGTATAAGAACTACAGCGTATGTGCAGGCAGCTTTGCCCTTTGTGGAGCTCTGGAAAGCTTTTGCAATCACCAAGGGCTAGACTGTGATTTGGGTATCAGGTCTGAGCAAATCCAAGTGCTGCCCAGTCCTCTCAAGAAGACTTCCCAGACTGGATATCCAGGAGCTGAGGACAGCGCACGTATGCTGATTCTCTGGAGCAGGCGAAGCAGAAGATGGACAGAGATGTATGTCTGTTCTTTGCAATTCAGTGGCCAGCACAGCTGAGCTAATGTTTAGGGCAGGAGGGGTTAATGATTTGCTGCTAGTATAGGCCAGCAGCTAATTACTTTCTGTCTCCGACAACGGGGAAGCAGGATGGAATTGCCTCTGTCTAATTTGCAGTCATTCCTGTGGAATGCTCCAGTGCAGAAACATGCTGCTCCAGGCTGTGTCTCTGTGGCATTGTCTAGCCCTCAGTAAAATATGCAAACACTAGTAACGTCTTAGGGGGATAAGAAGGCTTGGCTTCTGTAGGAAGAGTATGGTAACAGTAAACATTTCAATACATCCTGGCATCTGAAAAAGGAGATGATGATCACAGTCACAAGGAAGCAGATTTTCACAGAAGTGCACAAACATTCAATATAGTTTTCTAGATATACCCAAACCCAAGGGCTGTGTGCCTTTGCATAACATTGTAAACTAATTAACTCCTCCTAAGTGCAAGTATGAAGTTGAAACCAAAGATTTCTTACAAGATTCTGGTATTTCAACATTTTGATTAGGCTGGAAGAACAGACTGGCTAGGAGGAGCTGATGTATAGTCTTAGCTAAATCTGGGATGAGCAGTCATGCAATGAGATGGTTTTAAGATGAATCGATGATATACCCTTTAAAAATGGCCAACAACAGGCATTCTAAAAAGCCTAGTTTTTTTCCTCCCTCCCCAAAGAGCAGATCAGCATACCTGATGGGAAGTATTTTCTTCTGGAAAAAATGTAAGGTTCATAAAGTTTTCTTTTCTGGAATTAGGATTAAAATTTCACAATTCTAAAACCCCCAAATTTTTAAATGTTCCCCTTACAGGTTTTTATTACTTTTTCATATGTTCATATGTTTTCTCCTTTTAGAACTAAATATGTAAAAACTTAGGATTTTAAATAGCTTTTAATAGGGAACGTTTAAAAATACTGACACATTTCTACAATTACAAAAACATTTTTAAGAAATTTGAACCCATTTGTTTTGAATCAGAACCAGCCCTTTTTGGGGGGTGGAAGGGAAGAAAGCAAAACCAGCTCAGTTTGGAAGTGGTGGGTCTTTAACTCTTGGTGACCTACCTTAGGGACTTCTCTAGTAAAATATTGGGTGTTATGTAAAAAATTTCCTGTGTTTCTAAGACGTGCTCTTTCCACTACTGGTGGATTCAGTCTCTCAAATGAATAAGCTTTTGCTGCTACAGTATGGGGGTGTGTGTGTGTGTATAAAAAAAAAAAACAGGTTTGAAACAGAATGTCGGGGGGTTTTGTTGGGGTTTTTTTGTGTTTCCCTTCCCCACCGCCCTGGTGAAGTTTCACCTCAACTTGGAATACCATGGCTTTCTGCTGCCACTGAGACTTGGGAATGCTAAAACTTAGTTCAGATCTGGAATATGCTGTTCTTCAGGTATTATCAATAGAATTGAGGTTGTGGATCTGAGGATTAAATCACTAAAGTGAGTGCAAAACAGCCCATGTGCAGTCGTGGGGTGGAAATCTGTGCTTTTGATCAGAAGCATACAGGAATGTCGACCAGCAGATGGATATTATTAAGAACCACAGACAACTAAGTGCAGAATGTCCTCAGAAGACCAAAATACACAGACGTGAGAAACTAACAAGTATCTCTTGCTTCATAGAGAGAATACTTAGGACTAACTCTTGAGAATTAGTATGACAATAACTGCATTAGAGATGTAGGAGAATTTAGAAGTAGTTATGGTGAATGTAAATAAATAGAAGTCAGTGTTTGAGGCGGTAAAAAGGTGAATATTATCACTTATACAGAATAATGACTATGTAATTTTTTTCTCAGTTTCCTCAGGCTGATAGCACAGAGTTAAACTGGCTTGGTTGAGCTACTGTTTATTGTAGATAACGAAGAGTAAAATACAAGTGTTTTTACTTACGTATGTGTGTGTATAAGTTTTGGTAAGCAGGTGTGTGCACCTGGGAGCTGCCATGGGTAGGTTATTTCCAAGAATCTACAAGCAAACTCTTGGTCTGTTGCATTAGGTGTCGTGTACAGAACATCACAAGACTCTGCTTTTTCCAAAAGTCTTAGTCTGGCAGAGCAGAGGATTTACGGATGTAAAAACTGAATTAATATGACTTTTCTAGCGCAATTTGAGATTTGGTGTTATACTACTTTTGTTTCTTGACTACTTAATGGTGCTAAGAACATCAATGTGACACCGTGTGTATGCATTGCTGTACATTTTATTGTGGCTATTTTATGCAGGAAAAAATACGGAGTTGATCATAGTTCTTGAAGACTTTCAGTGTATCATTGTAAAATATTTTTTAGCTGGTGCATTTTTTTTTACTGTAAAAGAAAACACGATACCATTATTAAGAGTGCAAATTCAGGTACTGAGAATGTAGAAAATGCCACACTTTGGATTTCCGATAAGTAAATAATAGAGAATGATGACATAACCTTTTACATAAATACCTGCAATTCCAAGCAATATAATTCATTTATTTATAGGTATACATGTTTGTTTTTGTTCATGAATATAGTTTGCTTGTATGAATGAATCGCTGGGCAAAGCATGATAAAGCTAGTCAAAAGTCTGTGGTACATCAGTTATGCAGGGTCTGCAATTTATTAGAATTGACCACGTAGTTGTGTTAAGATGTTTGGATTGTGAAGTGTTACGATGAGCTATCTCTCTCATAAGTTGAGGCAAGTTGTCTGTGGGAAATATTAGGGTGCAGCATTATACTATATATGCTACATACATTTTCTGTATATTCTGTTTCCATCCCTGTATCTATAAACGTTATTGATGACAATGTGAATGTTCTTTCAAAAAACACCATATAATTTTTATATTAGATAGAGCATTATCAATTTGAGTGGGGAATAAGTATCAGGACCTCCTAAAAGAGAAGACCTTTTGTCTTCATGCAAGTGTAGTCAGTCATAAAACTGTGGAAGAGATTACGAAAGTGTTATCACTCTAGTGCTTTTATGGATGAGAAGGTGTTTTCGCTAAAACTGTGATGAGATGTATAGGAAAGGCCATTCTGTACTTGTCTGTTGCATGGTGGATGAGAGGTAATATGTTTCCTCCTGCATGGAAAAATCACATATAGACCTAAGCATTCCCTGGGCCACGTGAGAAGATGCTATTTTGAATGTAGGTCAGAAGAGACAAGAAAAGCTGGGCTGCTGAGTCTAAAGAAGCCAGTAGTCAGTTCTGGACTGGAGGATGTCTCGTTAAGGTAGGCAAAGCAAGCACACTATAGGTGCTGACCAGCTCTACTTCACTTTATTGCATCTGATATAAACTGCTGTTGCCTTTGAGCTGAGAAATGCACAGTACTCTGTTTCATAGCATTGTACAGGAAACTCTGGAAAGACACATAACTGTACTACTTGTTTGATGAATTGATGGCAATGTAGGTGAGCTGTTGGTACTCTCTATACAAAAACATGTCAAAATAAACACAATAGCTGACTTTGTGAAGAGAGCCAAGATACAACGTCCAAACCTCCTTTTACAGAATGTACTGATTCTTCAAGGATTTGCCTTGCAAAGTCAGCTTCTGTAAGCCCTGTAAACTTGCCATGCTTACTGAAGTCAAGAGATGCTGAAAGAATGTAGAAGCTAATCAATGTAGAAGCATTGCTAAATCACTTGGTAGTCTGTGGGGCTGAACCAAGTAGCTACCGGAGATGTGACAGAGTTGTGGATGGAGGTATGTCCTGCAAACATGTCTTCTGTTGTTAAATGCAGCAAAACCCTTCAGTGGCAATAAAATCTAAGTACCAAAATGTAATGTCAGGTCTAGTGGGAGATTTATGATTGCTGTGAAGAGCAGTAAGCCCCCAGAACCTGTTGTTCTTTTGTGTGTATGTGTGTGTCTATTCTTGACTCTTGTGGTTTTGTTTTGTTGTTTTGTTTGGGTTTTTTTAACCATACACATAAAAATAGTTCCTTTTTATCTAATTTTCTTCAGGATTTTAATGTTAAGAACTTAGTGTTTTTATAGAGGTTTGGTTCTGCCACAAAGGAGGAAGAACATTTTCAAAAGATTTGGTGTAATGCTGTGGTGAAGACTTGCAGCTTTGCAAATATCCTGGCCAGCTTCACTGAATTATCAGTGAGTTAATGGAAGGAGGAGGAGGGTGGGAGCACTGTCCTTTGCAGTCCTGCAGCATTTTGGAAAGGTTTAACCCTAACAGATGAAGTGAAGATGATAAATCGCGCTGTCAGTTTTGACCAATCAAGCAATGAAATGGCAATAAGAGGATACTGTTTTCTAGCATGGGGGTTTTTTTTGGTTTGGGTTGTTTGGGTTTTTTTTTAAGTTCTTTGTGGCAAAATTTTGCCAGCGTCTGTTACTTTCATTAAGGGACTCTGCCAGTTACCTTGTTTTATATAGAACGCTTTCCATCCTATGGAAAAAAGTTTGGGATGCGTACAAGGTATACAATCTCTGAAGTAGCAACTGCTGTGTGAAAGGACCATAGGTTTAGCAGTGAATGAGAATTGATACAGGTGCTTTGCCTTAACTCTTAACTAAACCTTTGTTTATTTTGAACTAACTTTGTACCCTTATGTAGATTTGCTCTGGGAAATTAATTACTGAAGCATCCCTTGGGATTTTATTTACTGCTAAACAAGCAATTCACAACAAACCTCAATTTAAGAAGGCAGTTCTGTTTGTTTTTTTTTTTAAACAAATGACCATGTGCCATTTCTTAGTTGGGAGTGGCAGCTGGAAGGATCACCTTTCATAATTGTGAGCATCAGACAATAATTATTAAAGCAGAAGAGTTAAAGAAACCCTTTGTGAATCTTACTATAAATGGCCAAATCTGTGTGGGTTCCCTCTCCTCCCCTTTTTTTGGTATTTGGGGTATCTTGAGGAGTGAAGTTTGTAAACATGTTTGGAATGGGCATAACCCTATTTCCATTGGAGTCCTTGGAAATGCTTTGATTGACTTTCGGAGACAGGCATAAGCCTGTTGTATCCAGTATAATGAAATGTGTTTTCTGAGACTCAGAAAGATCGGTCTCTGAGCAGAAGCAGTTTTCTGATGGAGCTGTAAACCACTTATGGGTGACTCCTGGGAGGGATTGTTGCCTGGGAGAAAATTGCAGTTTTTCTGATTTCCCTGTTGTGAATCCTAAGGTAAACTATACCTGCTCGTCCATGTTCCCTTGCATGGAGAGGCAATGGTGTGGTCCTCTGTGTAGTCAAGAAGTATCGACACCTTCAGGCCCTTGCATGTCATGAAGCAGAGCTCCACCAGCATTTTGTGAGCCCCAACATGGTGGGAACTTTGAGAGGACATGATACAGCTGGAATTATTAGAACCATAAACTGTGGTGGGGATTAATTACCTGTGCAGTAAGGGAAGCAGGTGCTGTAGAGCTGTTTTCTTAAAACTCTACAGTTTAGTGGGAAAGCTGTATCCTTGGGGGAGCTTACAAGTACACACATGGTTTCTAGAATTGCAAGAGCTTTCATTTAGCTCTAAATGACTTATTCATAGAGGTGTTAATTTGAAAGATGAAAAAAAGGAAAAAAAAGGACTCCAGAATTCTAACAATACATAAACAGAATATTTTACAGTATTTCTAGTTAATATCTAATGAGACAACACATCCTTCCTGGAATTCCTGCTTCTAATTCCAGTCATTGTTAATGAGAATTTTATGCCCTCTGCATTGAAAAGAATATGATAAGGATGCAACAACTTGTGGCTATATATTCATATTTAACACCTCAAGGGGACATGAAGTTAGTGTGTGTGCCTGTATGTCTGTAATTAGTATTGTCATCAATTATAAATATAGCAGTTTTCTGTAACCTTTGAATCTGGATTCAGCTAGAGACTCAGAGCATCCAGCATCCCAGGCTGTTTGGACTGTAGTGGTTGGCAGATAAGAGCTCTGAGAGGTGTGCTACATTTTTCTTACAAATTTTAGCTATAACAGCAGCTATGTTATTTCAGAGAAATGAAAAAGACATCTGCTACAGAAACCCATCAGTGTAGCCCATCTGACTGTATATTGTACCCGTACATGTTATGTATATTTTACAGCCTCAGGTTAATGGAACCTCCTGACTGCTGATATAGGGAAATGTCGTTTATGCTCACAGTGAAATACAGACAAATCCATAGCACGTTACTGAAAGTCACGTGTGGTTGTCCAACTCTGACCAAATAGAAGAATAATTCTTGCCTGATCAGCTGTTAATCTAATGGGAAAGTATTGGGATTTTTTGGTTTTCATTTGAGTTTTTGAAGTACATTATAGTGTGGGATAAAGTAGGATATAAGAAATCTTAGATTCTTTAATTAAGATAGAAGTAAAATGAGAGCTTATTTTGGACTTTAAAACCCTTGGCATCCTTTGAGTTGGTGGTCTGCACCAGTGATTGGTTGCATCCAGATGGCACCTATAATTACTGCATTTCTACCTAACTATGTCCACAGACTTACTTAGCAAGAGCAGTCTCTAGGGATGACCTTGAGCTGTCAGTGAAGATTTTTCCTTTGTTCTTACATTGTTAACTTTCTACAGGGGAAAAAAACCTCTGATGCCTGATGGTACAATAACTTGAGCCAAGTGCAAGTGAAATCCCGGCAATATGGTCATGTACACATTCAACCACTTAAGTTTTTAAAAAAATTAAAGCAATCTTTTTTGTTTAAAGTGCAAACACCAGATCTTCAAAATATGTGCTGCACACTGTGTGTTAACCTCTGACATACTGTACAACTGCAAATGTGGAACAATCTGTATAGTCTGAAATATTTTACTGGAAGTTGCTAAGTCTTTTTTGCCTTTATATCATTCGCTGATATCCTTAATCAAGCAGTTCTCTTTATACTCTTGAAAAATGCCAGTTATTTTCAGCACAGTGAATAATCTGCATGTTGAATTATTTACATTAATTTACAATGTGATCTACAAAAATAAAGCATTGAAAATTTTGTATGCATGCCAGATTCTTATAAAAGAAATAAATAGGTTTTTTTTTCTCTCCTCCTTCAAATTAGATATCTTTGGCATATGGTGAAAATATAAACACACGTGTTCAGACAAAATCCAAGGTATTATGGGTATTATGTGTGTTTATATCAACATTCAAATTCAGTAACACTTAAACATTGACCTTTCTGCAAAGGTAGCAGACGAAGGACGGTTTCTTTTCACTTGGGGTCTGGCATGACCTCTGGAAGTGCAATTCCCACTCTGTTATTGATAGCTAAGTGTCAATTTATTTATATCTGGAAAATGTAATTGGGAGCTAGTCATGTAAGTCAGAAAACATGTTTCTCAGGCCTTCATCTAGCCCACTAGGTACATTAGTTCTTGTAAATCTCTGTGAGTGTCCAGAAGTTCTCTCTGTGATTGTCTTAGACCTGCTTAATCTCTTCAGCACTGAGCAGCTCGGTGTCATCCCGTCTTGTGGTAAAACAATGTCTACAGTCAAATCCTTCTACTGTCTGTAGTCTCTGAGGAGCCTGGTCTCATGGGTACCCTGTGAGCAAGATGAACTGGCAGCTGCGGGATCTAGTGTTCTGCCCTATACAAAACACAGCGGCAATAGCTGTTGCAGGAAACAGCCAGATAGGGATGCTTGCTTTTACGTAAGGTAGCCAACCTTAAAAGCTTTTGCCTTGAATGTGGGGTAACCCAGTTCACCTTGCTGTAGGGTTTTGAAACATACTTGTTCTCATGAAAGGGGGCCAATCATTGGATCTTTGGGTTGGAGTAAGAGGAGAAGGTTAAGTTTAGGAGACAGTCTTCTGTCTTTCTATGAAGTCTTTTTCTGAACAATAGAGCATCTTTAACAGTGCATTAGTTCACACTGAAGGGAGCGTATCTTTTGTCAGCCTAATATTTAGGATACTCGTCTGTGGGGAATTCAGTCCTTGCTCTGAGAACTGTGCCTGTGTCTTACACTAAATGGTCATAGGCTAGAATTCAGAAATGGTCCTTTAAATGGGGACTGCAACACATCTTCACGTTACAACCCTTTCTCATCATCTGGGGTTTTTTTATGCAAATAAGGCTTGCGGGTTTAGGATGTTTTAGTGGACTGTCTTGTTCCACAGATAGGTCTTTTTATGTGAGTGTGGCATGTTGAGGTTGAGTTCAAGCATCTTCCAAGCTAAGCATAGGTGACAGAATACAATATCAAAGTGTCCCGTTGTCAGGTTATTCTTTGAGAAACTTGTTTGTATTTGAAGCTTTTCCCACAAACTGGATTAGCTGTTGAAAGAGTTTTTTGCCTTTTGGGACAGCTTGAAGGAATTTGTATCTATTAAAATTTGGGAAGGGTGGGAAAATAACGTGGTGGGAGAGAGCATTAGTGTATTGCAAGGAAGGAAGGAGGGCTGGCTGCTAGGAAACCTGGTAAAGCATGGCCTTCCAGAAAAGTATGGTAAATTTGAGTGGTGCTACCAAGAGGCTGTCCCCTTACACATCATGAGGACTGGTGTCATGGTTTAGTGAGTAGTAAGCTGCAGGAAAGCAGAATTTAGGTGCATACTGTTACTTGCTTGACAGGAACGCCCACAGCACATGAGGAGATTGTCTGTCTTTTACAGTGGGGCTGGCTATTGTCAGGGAGTTTGGCCCAGAAACTAAGAGGTAGTGTGCAATGCCAAATACGGTTTTAAAGAAAGATGTACACAAACAGAATTTTCTGTAAAAGCCAAAGCTATCATCTTACAGTGCCTTAAACCTTACAGTTAATGACAGTTAAAGGAAATTATAAGAAGCTCTATTCTCCTTTCCAAATTCTGTGAGCTTACTATCACACATACTTAATTGGATTGTATAACAATACCTTTTTTTTTTTTACTTGAAATGTAGAAGTGGCCAAAGCAAGTCTGTCTGTTCTGGCATTCTGATTCTGAGTGCTCAGCATCAGCTGCTTCAAGGGCAAGTGAAGGAAGCACCATAAAGGGTAATTCTGAAGCAGTTTGCCCATCGGGAAAGATTTTTTCTAATGGCCACCAGCAAGAAGTTGACTTATTCACTGAAGCATCAAGGTTTATATCTCACGTGTTTTTTTAATCTCATCTAATGTAGCTGTGGATGTTCTCATTATGCATATAAATGTCTAAATCCTTTTTGAATCTTGCTAAGGTCTTGGTCTTAATAATACCTTCAGGAAAACCACAACCAGTTAATTATGTGCTGTGCACAAATATTTTCCCCCTCTTCTTTTCAAATTGTTTTTGTTCAACATCACTATCTATCCATTTGTTTTAGTACTATAAATTGAATTGTGGTAAATAGTACTATCCAATTTGTATTTTCTTTTTTTTATTATTTTGTATATCTCTGTAGGTTCTGCTTATACCCCTCTCATTTCTCAACCACATGGTCCAAAACTTCAAACTCTTCTTCCAGATTCTAAGTCTTTCCTTTCCAAATAGAAATACATTCCCTTAACACTTATACCTTACTCATGAACAGGACTGAGGATAAGCTCTAACTCATTGATCACTCTGTTTTCTTCCAATAATGAAGTTCAGCAGTGAAATTCAATCACGTGCTCCACTGGCATTCAAAATAGAGCAAGATTTCTAGTTCTGATCTGAGCACCTTCCATTACAGGTGTCTGATCTCTGATGTGGTTTTTGGTTGGGTTTTTTTCAGTGCATTACCATTCTGGACCTGTCTTACTTGAATATGCTGGAAAAGCATTTTCCATTTTCTTGTGGTTGACTTACATTAGTTTTATGCTCCTTCCTGTTGTCTTCCTTCCCTCTGGTTAGTGTTATTGTTAAATCCTGTTATGCCTGTTTCAGCATTGTGTCTTTTCCCTTCAATCCAGAGGGGAAGGCATGTTTTTATAGTGCAAGTTTTGTTACCTTTCCATGGGTATTAGTAGCACTTGCTATCACAGAGTGCTCTGAGTGCTCTATAAATATTATCCAGTCCCAACAGCAGGTAACATTTTGCTGAAGATTGGTGAAATGCTTTGACTAGAAAACTTTATTTTCGACTGTGTGATACAACCAGCCATAGATATTCAGCTGTACTGAAATGAAGTTGGTTTCAACAAACATTGAGAATACTGGAAGAAACAAAACACTGGGCAGGACTTCTTTATTCCTCCAAATGCTTGCTTCTGTATTTTTCTGAAATTTACATTGTTACAAAACCCAAATGTAAGTCCTGTTATATGGGAAAGCAACTAGCAATTAGAAAGGTCTGGAGAGAACCTTATAACCACAGGATAACTAATACAGTTGAACTTCGGGACTAAATTCAAGAGGACACTTAATCTGCTCCTCGTTTCTTTAGAAGACTGACTCCCTTTCTTTAGAAGACTGACTCCCTGAACCATGGTGAACATTTGGAGGCCTCACGTAATTACCTCTGATGTTTCTGAGGACTGCAGTAGAGGTGAAGCTTTCTTCCGGCAAGCTTTCTGTTTATGCAATAATCCAGCTCGTTGCTGCATCCATTTACTTTTTTTTCCCCTGCACTGTAGTTTAATTAGGAACAACTCTTTGTGTTAACTGCTGGTAGAAAAAAAAGTACAAGGGAGAAGGTTTGTAGGACGTTGGCTGTGTTGTTTACGGAATTTTTCAAGATTTCTAAGTAACTGATGATACATCAGCCATCAATCCAAATCCATGTCCAGAGAGACACTTTAAAACTTTAGTGCTTAACAGGGCCCGAAATACCCACCTGTCTTCCATTCTAACCTGCAATTGCAGATTGAGGGAAAGATAGACTGTTATAATTATTTGCATTTCAAAACACTGTCTGCCAATAACTGTCTCATTGTTGATGGTTGCTGGTGCTTTGTACTAGGTGTTCTCATCAATTTGATAGGGCAAAGTTCAGCACACACAGCAAAATGTAAGAACCAAAAGCTGTTGTCTATGGAGGAACAGTGTGATTTAAGAAAAATAAATATAAAAATTAGTTTTCTCTAGACCCAAAGGAAATAGATTACACTTGCGTTCTCTAAAGGTGCATGATATTTTTGTTGTTCCAGAACTCATGCATTAACATTTGCTTTTTGCAAATGTGGATCTTCTATTTTTGTTGAAACTGATTATACCATCAGTGGTGGTTATGAATGAAGGAGCAACACTTTCATTTATTGCTGTCCAGTGATGAAGATATGAGACCTAGACAGAAGAGAAAGTTAAATTATAGTCTAGATCAAGTCGTGGCTAACTATAATTTAGTTTATAAATTGAGAATATTAAGCTTTCTGGCTCAGGCATAAGAATTAAATTAGATTTAATAATAACATATGAAGTTAAGTAAATGTATGTTTCATCTTCAAAGCATGTAAACAATTTCAGGTAATACACTTCTGGTGATGCAGCCAAAGATTTTTTTCCTTATAAGTGGAAATGAAGGTGCCTATACAAATGAGTAGGCTAAAGCCACAAAGTGAGGAAATTTTGGATCCAGGCTAAGGACTGTGAAAGTCCAACTTCACATACTTGTACTTAATATTAGTTCAAGAGTCCAAATTCATGAAGGCACTGAAATATGTCTGAGTGCACGAACAGTCTCCTTGACTTTGGCACTATTCATGGTGTTGGGTTTAAAATTGTGCTTGTGCTCAAGTGCTTTCCTAGATTAAAGCTAGAAAGACATCTTTCAGTGTATTTAATATTTCAGCATGGAGTGACAGTCTTTGTTAATACACTGGCATTTTAGTTAGCATCACAGCTTTTTGCCATATGAGGAAGCTTTGAGCACCAAAATAAGCTGCTTTTTTTTCCTTTCATAGGTAGAAACTTTTTAGATAAAGATATAATGAGCAGAAATTGTCTTTTTGGAGTGATACATTTATACTTCTTTTTTTAATGGGAATACGCAGGGGCAAAAGCTATGTGTACTTCATAAGTGAATCTGAGAGATAACATTGCTTTGATTTCCAGCAAAACAGCCATGCTGAGTTTCCAGCCGTAGCATTCTTCTACATCTGCTGCTCTACCCAGAGATGGCTCTCAGCTGAACCTCTCTGCTTACTATAGCCCACCTCCTGCCTGACGTGCCATAGGTCACACTTACATTTTCGCATCTCTGCTCATCCCTTCCCCCATGCTCAGCAGGGCCTCTGTTTAAGTGAGAAAATATTGTTGTCTGCAATTGTTTGCAAGTGAAAAATTCTCTTGATTCTTTTTTTGTGATTTCAGTTTTGGTAATGTGGATGTCGCTGCTAAAGGTGTGTGTTAAAGCATAAATGTGGATAAAAAGTTACCCTTGTAGGTCTGGGATTTTCAAAAAAGCTATTGGAAGGCAGGCTATTAAATTCCTCTGAGAATAAATTAAAGATGTTTCCTGAAAATTCTGGCCTTGATTATCAATGTACTGAGAAAGTGTCTTTTCCGTAATTTTTTACAGGTTTAAGAATAGCCAATGTCTTACTCATCATACTGACCCACCAGACAGGTGTCAATCAAACATTCGCATAAGCATAGATCACTCAAGGTTGCTTGGTGTTTTAAAGGGAAGGCATTTTTAGCTTTTGCCTTTGAAAGAGCAGGTCAAGCACTCTATCCAGCATTAATGATTTTTCTCAATTCATGACTTGATTGACTCAGTAACTTGACTATTATTAACCCAGACCATTAAATGCTTTTAACCCTTTTCCATGGAAAGAAGGGACCTCTCAAGTATGAACAACTTCAATGAATGTATTAATTTCATGCAGTTGCCATTTGCCCTACAGTGTTGGATTGCTTTAGTGATACATTTTATAAAGACAATTCAAAAAGCAGAAGAAGCTTTATTTTTAAAATTTGTTTTGCTGCACTGAAGATTTTTGTTAAGACATGAAGTGTTATGTGTTGGAGGTGTCAGTAGAAACTGTAATAGCAGAAGCTGGTGTGTTCCATACAGGTGTGAAAGGTGCACGCATTTAAGGCATGTAATAAAGCATCAAGGAGTGGGGGTAACTAGTATAATGCAGACAAAACAAATGGCAGTGAAGAAAACTTTTGTTCTGCTGAGTAATTACAGGAACACAAGGAAGCCCGTTTACAAACAGGTAGTGTTTGTCTTAGTACATAGCACTGATATTTATCCATATATTCTTGCTATGAACAGAAGTGAGGGCTGTTTCAGAAGTTAGTACAAATAATAATTTAACTTCTGCTCCTCCAACCATGATAAAATTAAGCATACGAGGGGTAAAGCACTAGTGTAGTAAGGACTGTGAAGTGATTAAGTACCAACAGACAAGATTAACCAGGAGGGCTTCTTCCTGTCCCCTTGGGGATGGCCGCTGTTGTAGAAAAGGCACCGAGTTCTCCAAACTTGAAGACCTACGAGGTATTTGTTCCTCAAACTGTGTGTCCATTATGTGGTTTTGGAAGGAAGCCAGTCATCCTGTTTGGTTAGGGTTTTGTTACTGCCATGGAGTGCTTTTGGGCAAAGTTTTTTCCAAGACAGGACAAGTTTTGGCATTTGTTGTTATCAAAGAGCAGCAAAGAGAGCAGAATTCAACACAAACTTTCTGTGCTGCGTTTTTACCAATCAGCCAGACCTGCATCTGATGTGAAATGGGTCATACTCCATTCACGTCAGTGGATGCTTGCTAAATGATACCAGAACAGTTCCTATTCTAAGATATTACTGCCTGTCACTAACCACTCAGTTGTATTTCTTTTTGCCAGACCTGTCCCCACCCATTCCTCTCCCATGCCATTAGCTGTTTACGGTAATAGTATCTAAAGAATTTGGATCTCCTTGACCAGAATTTTGGCAGGTAACACCTTCTCCTACATGCTTTCAGGGAGAGGACAGGACAGGGAAGTAGCAGATTTCTTTTTTTTTTTTTTTCTTGTTTACACTGTTTCTTGTCATTCAGAGTAATCATACTCTGCATGATCGTCTGACTACAGACCTTGATTTAAATTCTTTGTGGTAACAACAATATGATTATAACTAACTGCTTGTGGCCAGGGAATGAAAAGCCACATTATGGATAATCTCTTTCTTTATTAAAACTTAATAATTGCCTAAAAAAAGATTAGATAAGGACACAGAGGGTTTTTATCATGCAAAATGAAATCAGTGTTGTCAGAAATGTAGATGTTTAATAACACTAGAAGAATCCCTGTTAAAGGCAACAACTTGTGTATGTGATACTGTCTTTCCAACTTCCACTGTATTTTGTACTTTTGGCATAAAGGAGCTTCATGCTTTTAATAGCTTTTATATAGCTAGCAAAATGGATTTTTTTTGGATGTCTTTTGCTCATAGCTTTTAATGATTTTGCTAGCCTATCGCAAACTAATTTGTAGATTTGGCACATTGAGATATGAAGACAGTCTGATTCATGACTAAAATGGTAATTTTTATCTTGCTAGTGAAAATTTTAAACCCTGTGTAAGATCAGTTGGTGCTTTATAGATGTATTTGAAAGAAAATTTTTTGGACATAATCAAAATCAGAGCACTACTACCATCGATTTATAAATTTTCTTTATAAACAAGGTGCAGACAAAAGCCCTGTAGATGAGGGCTGACTAAGGAATTTTGCAGTGGTTTTAAAGCACGGTCTTATTTCAGTGTGATCAGAGAGGAGTATTGGCATATCTGCTAAAACAGAACCCTTACAATGCTCTCGGAGAGTTCATCAGATACTCCTTTCTGTGATTGACTACTTTTGGGGAATCTCTTCCCATTTTGTTTGCTCATGGCAGAATACGTAATATAACTTGTGTGGTTAAGCAACATGAACTAAGTAAGACTGCCAGGCCTATATGTTGCTGAAATGGAGTTTAAGTTATTTATCACTTAGAGGTGCAAGGAAAGCAAATGCAGTAGAAAAATATTATCAACAGGGTTTGTGGTTTGGGTTTTTGTTGTTGTTGTTTTTTGTTTTTTTGTTTGGTGATTATTTTCATATTCATAGTTTGAGTCAGGAGAACTCATTATTACAGAGGGCCATGGATAATTATTTTGAATTCAGAGGTCCTGTTGTAAAATTGTGGAAATAAGAGCCAATAAATTTGATTGGAGACTCCTTATTCCTGGCTGACAGAATCCTGAACCCTAAGCATTCAGAATACCCCAATAACTTTTTTTATCCAAATGTAGATTTGTTCATTTTTCACATAATCTGATGATAGATACTTAAAACTCATTGAGAAACTACTGCAATTCCTGTTAATTACTTTTGTAATCCTACCTATTTGGTAGAAAATCATACACAGACTCAGATCTCAGGATTTCAGCTTTACTCTTTTATATTATATTACAGTTTTACTAAGATGCATTCATATGGCCCCAACAAGATACATCTTTCATGTGTCTTAACAAGAAATGTAGCAGACAATTGTCTGTCTTTGCTTCACACAGAACGAAGTTTGCTGGATAATGTAATTTAAAATAGTGTACAAAACAGGTTAGAAAGTGGTTATGATTTTGGGAATTTCTGTATAAAACTTCAGTTTTTCAGCAAAAACCTGCAGTACTGTGGCTTAAAGTATTTGGATTATGAAATGCATCTAAAAACTCCAGGGAAGTTGTAGTTCATGTGATCACGTGAACAACAGAATCTCAAGTCCATGTGAACTGGATGCAAAAGAATCACTCTATCAAAAACTCAAACTGATGTCTGCTTTTAAGCTAAGGGAGCGCAGATGACAAAGTGGTCTGTCATATTTTGTAGATAATCGCTAACTAGGGGTAAGGAACTAATGAGATTTATTGAGAACTACGAGAGAGAATGAATTCTGTTCTTGTAATGCAGAACTACAGGAAGCAGAGTTTGGCTTGTTCTCTGCTCTGCAGGGGACGACATTCTTCTGCCATCAACATTTCAGATTCTCCACAAGGTCAACATTTCCTTTCCAATCCATTTCCCATGTCTCTTCTTTTTTCTTTTTTTTTTTTTCCCCTTTCCTTCCTGATTCCTGTCTTTTCATTCTAGTCCTGTTCTTGCTTATCCACGCCCATTTTTATCCCCAACTTTCTTATACAGCTAGCACTATTTCCACTCCTCTCCTTTCCTTAATTATTCTTGTTCATTCCTGGGTTTTGAGCTTTTTTGTTTCTCTTTCTGGCTCTAGTTTGTGTCATAGTGCTCTATCCTTCCAGGTTCCAGGTGTGGCATCCTTGCTCAGCACCTCTCTCCACACTCGAATGCTGCTCTCGTTCTTCCTCCCTAGACTTTGGTTTCTCTCAAGTAGCTTTCACTTTTGTGCTACCTGAATTCAGCCAACTGGGCATTGAAAACAGAGGAGAGAATTATTCACTGCTTCCCCCATCTCACTTGTAGGGAAAGCCTTGCTCAGTCTGGACTCTTCAGAGACTTCTGCAGTAAAGATCCACCAAATGTATGCTAAGCATGTGCAAACTATGTTTTTCTTTTTCCCCAAAGTTTTACCACTTGGTGTAATTTAGCAGAATTTCTCAGGGATGTGTAGAAGTGTATCCCTGGGAGAATCCATTCCACTGTCAGTTTTCTGATTCCTATTTTAAAAAGTCAAAAATACTCAAATTTCTTTAACAAAAGGTCAATAAAATGTTGAATGAGGGGAAAAAACATTGGTTTTCTGTAACATTTTTGTTCTGGCTGAAGTTTTTAAACTAAATGAAACAAATACTCACTTCAAAAGAGATTTTTGCATGTAAAATTGTAGTTTGCACCACTTGGTAAAGCTATGAGCAATTGAAAATGAGAAAGGAGACAGCTTTTAATAACAGGAAAACCCATCAGTTTCCTTATAATATATACATTTGAAGATTATAAGATAACTGTCCACGTCTTTAGAGTTACTGTCTTAACTCTGTGCTTTATTGCAAAAAATGATTGTGTGGCTCTCTGAATTGCTTAGCAACTGGGTTCTGTATTAAGTTCAGCATATCTATATGTTTTTATTAGGGAATGATTTTTGTACAAGACATCTTTAGACTAGTATAATTCTAGAAAACCATCAAGCTCTAGGTGACATTCTTTAAAAATAGTACAGACATTTTTTAAAATAGTACAGTATGAACTTACAGTATGAACTCTTCTATAATTAGAGGTAATAATGTTTTGCCCTTACGTGCTCCTTTCACCTAAGGATCAAAAAAGTCTTTTACAAACATTTCATAAGCCTCACAAGTTATCATTGTATAGAAAGACTCATACATTGACTCCTATTTGGTTTGCAGGAGCTACAAATGAACTAGTTCCCTTGAGGTTCATCTAGAGATTTGAATTCATTGTGTATTGAGCTGTAAGAGGAAATCTTCAAAGTGAGTCTATCTCTGCTCATTAACTTCCCACTTCTTTCTCCATTTTCAAAAGTTCTATGCCCTAGTTGTGCAGATAAGGTATGAGAGAAGACGTGTTTTGATGGGCGATTGCTCTTGGGCTGTGAAAATGAAGAAGGCATGTGAATTCAGCAGCTCTTCGGCTACTCAGACACTCTTAGGATGTTTTTATTCATGGGCAAAGGTTTATGAATAAGTCTGACTGTTGACCCCAACTATAGATAGGACCCAGATATTTTTCTGTGGATTTGACTCTGTAGTCTAAAGGAAACTATTAACCTCCCCCTTCAAATGGGTATTGCAATTTCTGAAAAGCTTGGGATCCGCTAATGAAAAGTCATATGAAGAGCTAGTATTACTGTAATGACATGCAAGGCAGCATTGCTATTGGCTTTTTTTTTCCATTACCATTATAAGGTTCATAATTAAGCAGCCATCAATTGCTTTTAAATCCCCAGCAGAAAATGGTTTGCTTGATCATAAAAAATAGTAGTTTCATTTTACCTGCCTTGCAGATTGGACTTAATTGTAGTTGATGCAGAGTACACCTTTTAAAATAAAAAACGCCACCCAAACCCTCAGTTAAAATGGAATTATTTGTGCTGTAGTTCATTAAAATGAAGCATCATTTGATAACAAAATTGCTATCTGAACTAATAACAGATTTCTCAGCTGTAAGTAAGTTTACGTTATTTAAGTGTTAGACAAATTCTAAGATTAGGAAAACTTGTTACCATCTTCGTGTATAAACCCCTTCAATATAGCTAGTAGTCTTCAGGCTAGAGAAATAATTTGTATTTTAAATACAAAACTTCATGAGAGAATTGTAGCCACCAAGATCTGACTGTATACAGGATGCATAGGGAATAGGTGACCATCTGCATGAAAGTTAGGGTTTTTTCCTCAAGCTGGCGACCTTGTCCTTACAGCATTTCCTTCTTCCCCCTCGTCATGACTCCACCAAAAAGAGCCACTATCAAAGTGGTAGACTTTCTTCTAAGAAGCTACAGACTCCACTAAGCTGGCTTGGAATGAAGGGAGATCAAGCTTGATAGTTTAGTAACATTTCATTAGAGTTCCTATTAGATACTGGTCCTGTTTTATAGGGCACAGAACAAGGGAGAAATGGTGTCCTAGGCAGCTGCATGTTTTCTCAGTATAGGTCCTGAGGACTGATTATACCTTATACAATATTGTCCTGCCACTTCTCTTTGTTTACGGGTGGTTTGTGGGCCAGTGTGAATAATCAAGGCTTACTTTACTCAGCAGGTGAAGTGGGAATTGTGATTGGAAAGCTATGGCAATGTTGCTTCAGACTAATTTAAAACTAATTGTTTTGTAAATTTGGTGAACTGAAACTATTCATTTCAGACTTAATCCATTCAAAAGTTAGTTCAAATTTTGGGGCATTTTAAGGGCGAAAGGCAGCTACTACAGGGGGGTTCTCAGTGCTGTCTTTGGATAGCTCAGGGCTTAGGACATTACCCCATTGCATTGAAATGTAATTCATTGTCCACATAGATCCTTTCCTTCGCATTGGAGGTTGTCTAGCTTCCAAGGAACTGATAATCTGTCCAGCTTAAACCACTGCATTTTTATAAACTATAAAAGATAATTAAATCTAGGTTGCTCACTGATTAGGTGGGTGTCTTTAATGACCTTCATGTCCTTTCTTGTCTCTCTGGGCTACAAAATGCTTAGTTTAGATAAACTAGACTATGCTAAACAGCAGAGTCCTATCCCCAGATTCCCTGGAGGCCAGTGTTGCATGCTCAGAAGGTGTGAAATGTCAGTTCAAATTGTTGTTGTGGATCAGAGAAGAGTTCTGAATCCAGGCCACCAGCATCCTACTTGTCTCTGAAGTTCGCAGACTGTTACAAGTTATTACAGCTGTTTAATCATAGGATCACAGAATCATAGAATAGTTTGGGTGGGAGGGCCCTTTTAAAGGTCATCTACCCCACCCCCCCCTGCCGTGGGCAGCGACATCTTCAGCTAGATCAGGGTGCTCAGAGCCCCGTCCAACCTGACCTTCAA
>NW_008794665.1:3626328-3633173 GCF_000699145.1 Aptenodytes forsteri
CCCTGTCCTCCATGTGCCTTAGCATAGCTTCCAGGAGGATCTGTTCCATGATCTTCCCAGGCACAGACGTGAGACTGACAGGCCTGCAGTTCCCCGGGTCTTCCTTTTTTCCCCTTTTTAGAAATGGGGGTCATGTTTCCCCTTTTCCAGTCAGTGGGAACTTCACCGGACTGCCACGACTTCTCAAATACGATGGATAGTGGCTTAGCAACTTCATCTGCCAGTTCCCTCAGGACCCGTGGATGGATCTCATCAGGCCCCATGGAGTTGTGCACCTTCAGGTGCCTTAGATGGTCTCAAACCTGATGTTCTCCCACACTGGGCGGGTCTTCATTCTCCCAGTTCCCGCCTTTGCCTTCTGAGGCTTGGGCAGTGAGGCTCGAGTACTTGCCAGTGAAGACTGAGGCAAAAAAGTCATTGAGTACCTCTGTCTTCTCTGTGTCCCGGGTAACTAGGTCTCCCATTTCGTTCCAGAGAGGGCCCACATTTTCCCTTGTCTTCCTTTTATCCCCGACGTACCTGTAGAATCTTTTCTTGTTGCCGTTGATGTCCCTGGCCAGATTTAATTCTGATTTAATTCAGATTTAATTCACATTTAATCTTAACTGTTAAACCAGTGTATTTTGATATTGCTGAAATGAACAGTTTGGATATTGTTTTCATATAGGAAATATCCATTCAAAACTATTGGCTGAATTTTATCTGAGTTTATGTCATTCTGTGTTGATTATGTTTTGTTTCCTTTCCTCTTACCCTATTACAGCTCAGCACTTGTGATTTGACTCATCAGCCAGCACAGCATGGGTCTTTTCTGAATCTGATGCAAAAGAGAATAGCTCTGTCCATCAGTAAATGGGCTTATCATTATTTTCTTTCTAATAACAAATTATTCTTATCATGAGGTAATACTGTCTGCAGTATAAATATTGCTGTTGTCGTATGATTCCTATACAGGAGTCTGGACGGAGGCAGAAACCCCACCTAATTCTCTTGTGCTACAAACCAGGAACCACTGTACTAGTGACTGGCACTTGACAGCTGCTGTGACTTGCATCAAGTGCTGTCCTGGTGCAATGCCAGACTGATCTGATGGAAACATAAAGGTTGGTTTAAGGTCCCTTTGCACATTCCCTTCTGCTTTGTCAGACATAGTCTGCACTACTGAGCTGTGATTGAGGTCTTAGATCTTTGAATATATAATATTTTATTTGCAGATGCTATGATTAAAAAAAAAAAAGGACGAGAAAGGAGGGAATATATGCTAATAATATTTTGTTTCTACTAGATTAGTAGCAGCTTGCTAAAGCGGCCTGCCATCAAACAGTATTTATGGCAATGTATAAAACATATTAGTGACATCCCTTTTATATTCAAAAGCTTTAGCTAATATTACTGTCTGCATTCAAAGCAGAGCTCAGTGCCTAAAAGCTGGTCAATAAACATTTTAGTACTGCTCTATTCCAGTGATCTGAATTCAATAATGTTACCTTTCTAGAAGCTGCAAAATGGAAAGTGAAAGAATGATTTATGAAGCTTAGCTATGCATGGCCAGATAAGAAAGCTTTAACTGATGCTTGCAGGATTCTCTTTAATGAAGTACAAGTTGCCAAGATAAGTTTAGGTAAATGAAGCCTCTGTCACAATATGTTACAGCAAAAGAAATGACAGACACAGCAGAGCAGATGGAGGTTATTACAGAACAGTGGTGTCAAGAAATGTAGTCTAGGTAACTGCACAAAGACAGAACAGATGCATTAGGTTTGTTATTAACAATTTCATGATACCAACGAATATTTATAGAATCTGTTTAAATTAAGTCTAGCAAGCTTCTTTCCTTAAATTGTCATTTAGCCTTCATTGAGATCATATTTCTAAGCCATCACTTTCTTTTGAGTAGAATACTTCTCTTTCGGTACCACCCTCCATTTTTGATGTTGTCATTAACTGCAAAGCCCCGGTGCTTTTCTCTTCAAAATGTTAGTGTGTTTTGTTTTTTTTTTTAATACCTGCCTTGTTGACCATTTTAAGCAGCATTAATTCAAATGAGTAAAATTCCTGTTGTCTCTTTTTAACATCCTAATTTAACATGTAACAGCCTATTGTGAATGAAATGAGATAGGTGAGCCTATGCTTGACTCTTGGGGCACAGGACCTAGAATTAGCACGTGAGAAGCTTATCTTGAATTACTCCCTTTTCAGGAAAGAACTGGAACGAAGTAAATGCAGAATCTGCAATTGCATTGTGTTCTGTCTGCTGCTGTTTTATACTGAGTAGGTAAATGATTTTTAGGGAAAAATATGAATCAGTAGGGAGCTAATCCTAATATGACTTTAGACTGTACTTGAACATTAGGCTTGTTTGGTGATTGTTTCTTGAAGAACATGCTCTCTGCTTCTAATATTCTTAGAAGTTAGGGCATTTAAAAAAAAATCTATTTATAAAGGCTCTCAAATTTCAAACCACAGCATCAGGAAAATACAGTTTTGTTCTTTACATCCTGTCAAAAAAACTATACTAGCTTCCAAAGTGAGGTCTATCACACCTGTACAGTGAGAGCCTCTGTGCTGGGCAGGCTGCCAGACAAGTACATTGGGTTTCTGTACAAATGTGCATAGGATCGGATCTCACATGGTTGTGTCACACCATCCATCTACTTTGCCAGGATGCTTTGTTCTTGTGTTCACTCGGTGTTGAAAACCTAGCACTGAAGGCACGTACTATCTGCATGCACTGGTAGGAGGTTAATTTCATAGACTGTTTTAATGCTGTGTCTTTTCAAGGTGTGTGTGGGGAAGCTAAAGGAGAATGTTTTATGCAATGTATCCTTTTTACAATTTGAAATACCTCCAGAAGAACTAATATTAAACTGATCAGCAGAGACTTTCTCTTTGGTACAATAAGATACAGAAATACTTTTTGTTCCTCTGCTTCTTTATATGTCAAAAAGTTTTCCCTTTCCCTTCCCCCACTTAAGAATTAATGGCTTGGTCTTGTTTCTATGATCACCCCTGTTCCAAGGCTTAGGTTTTTCCACCTTCTGTGATGTTGAAGTCTCTTTTCAGCATCTTTCTTACATTAGTCAGTGTGGGAAGAATGAAGGAAAAGGCAGAGTGGAGAAGGAAGGAGTAAAAGTAGGAAGCAAGGGAACCTGCAGACATCACATTTTTTTCCCTATGGCTAAAAGAATAACAGGGAGGATCTGCATTTGCTCTGGTTAATTCAGATGTGCTTCTCTAACATTGTGGAGTTGTCATGCATTTATTGAGAAATGGCATTCACATTGAGGCAGCACCCTACCCCACTGTGAAATCTGTGTATTACCAAAGTTTGTTTTTTGTATTTCCATGCTGTCTTCAGCTCTAGTCTGGTAATTTGTGGAGAGTGTTGTATAATGAAACATGAACTGATGCCACAAAACTCACTTAATATAGATAAATTTTGTGTTTTAATTGTCCAGATCTGAAGGTTACTAGCTTTTTTAATTAAAAGTATTTTCTGCTGGGTTTTTTTCTTTCATTTTAGACAAAAATCTTCCAGCCTATGAAGAACTAAGACATCTCTGTCTTGGCTTTGCTGATTTGTTATGCTTTTTGTAACAATTTAGCCTGTATGTAAACAAAGACAGATTCCACTCAGATGCCACAATCGGCTCAGCGTTCCTTGTGGTGTTTTAATAATAGTTTCAACAGCGGTGCCTTTTTATCCCTGCCAGTCTTCTTTCCTACTGCTGTGTTTATAAAGGGGTGGAGGGGGCAGGGGGAAGCTGAGAGCAGTAATTCTGTGAGGCTTAGAATTAGCTTCTTATATTTTCTTCATACATTATTTGTCTTTAGGACTGTAACAGCTAGGAGAGTGTAATAAAGTCTGGGATTTATTTTTTGTGTTCACAAAATCTGAATGTTATCTGGGTTCTGTAGATCCTGGTAGGCTCTAAAAGAAGAAGGAAAATTAGTTTCTGCATCACTCAGACTACACAATGGACTAGTTAGAAATAAATGTGTCTTTTAGTCTTTTAATAAATCAGAGCAGGAATCTGTACTTGCAAAACAAAATGCGAACTGCTATTACCAAAATTCAGTGAGTGGTTGTGGGTTTCTTTTGTGCCTGAGGAGAGAGAAGATAGCTAAGAAGTACAACCCTGTGCACCTCTCCTCCCACAACACGTTTTACAGGGATTTCAGAAATTATTGTCACAATTAATTAATGAACATTTGAGGGAAGAGGAATGGGTGGCTTGGCTGTTAGTTTCTAGTTTTTGTGTTCACTGGGCTGAAATCTGACCAGGCTGGCAGAAGGACCTGGAAGTATTTAAGCATCTAAGAATCCATAATTGCAAAACATTTTCATTGTGTCTTTTAAAAAAAAAAAATGCAAGAGAAGTGTGTGTTGTCCCATTCTTTTCAGGTGCCAAATGTTTCCTAGGAGAGGTCTTAGTTTTTGGAGGATGAGGGATATACTAAGCAACATGGTGCGCCTTTGGGACTAAGACATGGCGATGCATCTGGTAGACAGAACAGGTTATTTTCTTCCCTTTAAATAAAGGTTCAGTGGTGCTCTGAATTCTGTGAAGAAGAGCTACCAGCCCTTCTTTGCTTTGGTGTGGCAGGGACAAACAGTGCTCCCAAGCACTTTACTTGCTTTGTTCCCAATGTCTGTGGAAAGAAAGGTTGTGCTTTACTCCTTCCTGCCTGCCTGCCCCCCATCCCTCCCTCCCTCCACCCACCCACTCTTACCCCTGTTGGTGCCAGGGGCAATCATGGCACCATAGACCTTGCTATCTAGCGAGAATGGAGACTTCCATAGAGCTCAGACCCTGCACAGAAAGTTACTTACGCTGTTAACTTGGCAAATCTTAACAAGTTGTTTCTGCCACTCTATAATATGGTTTCTCAAACACACCTCAGAAATATTAGCATTATTCAGGTCTGCCTCAGAGTTTTGACCTTCAAAATCAAGCCCTGAATCACATGTAATTTTTTCATGTGGTTTGGTTTCAATGGTTCATGCAAGATGCTTGACTCAATTAAATAGAGAATTAAATCATTAGTTAAGAGTTAAGGGAATCAATCTTATATTGTATGGGGCACCTATAAGCTTCAAAGTGAGCAGCATTTCTTTTCAGCTACAAGGGAAAATGTAAAGGAAGACAAGCATAGCTTTCTGTTGTTTTTATTTTTAAGAGCAGGTAGGTAAGATTTAAATAAAGCTCCTAGTAAGTAGTGAGAATAATAATAAACTAATTCATGATTTACCTTGGGTGTTCAGACAGCTGTAAGTTCAAGGCAAATACTTCTACTCAGAAACTTATAATTAAAAATAGTAATAATATACCAAAGGGATAGTCATGATGGAAGTATGTAATAGAACAACTTTATTCCATGTCATAGTACTGACATAAAAGAAGGATTCAAATTAAGAACTTTCTGCTTTGTTGAAGTGACATAGGTCTGTCTATGTACTTCAACAAAAGATCGAGAATTAATCCCATTCTGTTTGAATCATCCATCTCTGCCCCTCTCCCTAGCCAATTTATAAAGATCCATTCAAATCCACCCAGATGATGTTCTTCAATTGTGTGTGTTTGGTGTGTTTGGGTTTTTTTGTTTGTTTTACAGATACAAATCCAGCTACCTGGAGTATACCATGCAACTGTTTTTATTAGGGGAGTTTAAACCTCTTCTGTTTCTTTAACTTTTGTTTGATTAATTTAATAGCCTGAGTTTCTGTGTTCCTCTGACTTAATAAATTTTTATCTAGTCACATTTTGGGGAAAAAAAAAAATCTTCAGTTTGCACTTGCTTAGCTGAGGCTGTAATTTGGTATACCCGTCCTAGGGAAACCGATGCTTACAAATGGAATTTGGGCCCAATTCGGGCAATTAGAAATGTTTCTTAGTGGGTTAAGTCCACATTTCAGAATTCCCTAAATTTAAAAGGATGATTGAAACCCAATTTAAAATTTGACCATGGCTGAACCGATCAGCTACATTCCTGGCTTCACAGGACATTTTCTGTGTGAAGGCAAGCTTTTAGAATAACTGTCTTTTTTACAAGCTAGTAGAAATATCATTAATTTTGTATAAGATGGTCTTTTTACAATCCCTTTCTCTTTACATGTGATAAAGTTACAGTTAATATTCTTCTCCAAGGGTGCTGCTCAGCAGTGGGGAGTAGTCACTTGACATAAGTGGTGTGTTGCCTGATCTGTCCAAAAAACTGCAGTGCCTAAAACTCTCCTTGTGGCGCTTTGCCTTCAAGTTCTTGTGATTTATTCCTTCTTTGTGCAGCACGATGCCAAATGTCCAGGCACAGCATTTCTCTAAAGCTAGTTTGAAAATTATGCGGGGAAATGCAGAAATTTTATAACACAGTTTTCATTACTGCTCGATTATTTTTTTTTTTTATTAAAATGTAAGGCTTGGGCCTTCAAGATACTGCTTTGAGACTGTATACCATAACCTTTGTTAGACTTTGATCTGCCAGTCCAGCTCTATAGTCAAAGTTCTGACCCCTCAATTGTGAACAGCAAAAAGCGTGATGCTCCACAGTATCTATATGCTTCTCTTCATTCAGCTTGCACAAGCACTAGTTCTGTGTTTACCTTTCTTTCACTAGCACTTGCACTAGTTGTGTGAGTGGAAAAATAAGCTCTTAGAGGTTTGTTAAATAATTACTCTTTCTGGACTTTTCAAAATTAAAGAAGTGAATCAGGCTTGCCAATGTGACGCCCATCTACAAGAAGGGCCGGAAGGAGGATCCGGGGAACTACAGGCCTGTCAGCCTGACCTCGGTGCCGGGGAAGATTATGGAGCGGTTCATCTTGAGGGCGCTCACAAGGCATGAGC
>NW_008794665.1:3634474-3653089 GCF_000699145.1 Aptenodytes forsteri
ATGCAGAGTGTTTGTGGATGTTTTTTTTTTTTTTTTTTAAATATACACATACATATAAAACTGTCTGAACAGTATAATTGGATGTCCAAATTTCAGAAACAGATAAAAGAGTCTGACCGAACGTGAATCCATTTTCCCTGGTGATAAATTTTTGCTGTGCATAAATAAACTAAGTTACGGCACTTGCTGCAAACCGACATTTTCCGATAGCCTAAAAGCCCCAGAATTAATTTTTCCCTTAATTTTTGAAGTGATATATATTAATTAAAGTACTGAAAATTACTAGTAAGACTAGCTCATGCAAGTTTTGCTCTTTGAAGGCATTTGTGTAATGTCTTTACCAGTTAAGAACACAGAGAATTCCTGTTACTGATACCAGGGGTTTTTGGATATAAGCAGATAGAAAGAAGCAGCCATAATACATGCACTGCTGTGGTTCTGTTTCTTCTTAAAAGATTAGGTATTGTGCCTGTTATTTTGAAGAATTTAATTTGATTTTTTTAAGACGCTTATGTCTGAACTATTCTCCGTTTTATTAGGTCCCAGTAGTTTGTGGTATTGATCTTTTAAGTAAATACTAAATGATTCAAATGGAAGCCTTCCAAAACCTAACTCACAACTATTTTTTATTTTTTAAAGATAAGCATTTATCTTAGATTTTCAGTACATTGAAAGAGCAGTCTGTCATTTATTATGCCCCTCATCTGGTGACCAGTGAAAGTCTAAATCTGCTGAGTTGATCCTCTGCGCAGTGGTGCAGAGTCGATGTGGGGGAGTCAGTTATGGAAAGACTCATTCCAGGTTCTCTGGATGCATCTTTCCGCATTGATGAAAATTCTCATCAGCTTGGTGAAGAAAGAAACTGTTCAATGAAAATGAGATTTGGCTTTATTTTTTACTTAAATGTGTATTGGTGGTGACTTTACTGTTGGTCCTAAGTGGAAAAGTTCCAAAACAGTGGACATGTTTTTTTTTTTTAATTTTACTTTTTCATTGTTAGGAAGGGTTTAAGTTCTTATTTTTAAGATACGGGCTACAGCATATCTGGCTTTCACCATGGTTTTAAGCAGTTTGGTTCTGGACAGATTTACACGGGAAACATAGGTTTGGTTGAATATTCAGACATTCGTCAGTCTGGCTCCTGATGTGTAATAGTGGGCACGTTAATCCTCCCCTCTTAAACACAGACATTAATTCATTGACTAAGCAGAAGCTTTCACATTAGGTATGCTAATCTACAAGTGCCGGGTTGCTCTGTGTAGAAAGCCATGACTGGCTCCAAAGCACCTGAGGACTAGCTGGAGAGTAGCGGGGGGATACAACTGTAATGTTTTCAAACCTGAGTAAGTAGGTGCTGAGCTCTGCAGGTTTCCCCAGCTCAGAGCTCTGCATGGTGCTTTGTTGCACAACCTGCAGAAGTTCTCTTGTTGCAATAAGCAAAGGGACATAAGTGTGTTTTAAAACTTTAAGTCATGTCAGTTACTTTGGGGAAAGGAAGAAATCCCTAAGTATACAAATGATAGTCACTGGATAGCTTTAATTTTTGCCCACTGTGTTGCAGATGGAAGGTATTTATTTCTGTGTCCCGTTTGCTTTTTATGTGTTTACTAGTCAGAATACTGCTGTGCTCTTTAAGCTGTCCCTAACTGGAACAGGCTAACAATATAATCATAGTGGGCTGATGGAATATAAAGTGAGAAAAGTTTTGCTAGAATAAAGTGCTCTTATCCATCTCTCTGGTCTTTGAATGTAATAGTGTGATAAATGTATTCTGTGAAAGTGTTACATTAAGGAGGATAAATAATATTCCAAGAAAAATCTCTCACTTCTGATTATTGAAGTGATTTGTGGTACCTGTATTGATCTCTATCCCAAAAGCATAACAGATATTTTCTGCTGGATTTCTTACAAAATCAATACTAACAATTTTCAGAGGAGGAGTTCAAATCAGATGGGAAATTTTTGTATGCTGTGACTTGCCTTTTGTTTTCTAGTTATCGTTATTTACACCAGCCTTGGAAAGATTAAAAAATGGGTCGCTTGTGTCACAGGTAGTCTTCTCTCTCTATTACAAGCCATACATTATTTTAATTTTTTCCCTTAGGCTCTTCTTTTCTCTCCGTTGTTTAAGGATAGTGGATCTCTTCACACACATTTAGAAATGAGGTTTGAAAGCTTTTGGTAAACATCATGAGGGGGAGTGAACTTACCAACCACACTTTATGATTACATGGGATGCTTTTCCCATGTGGTGAGCAGGTTTAGTTCTATCCTACGTATACTTCCCTCTGAAATACCATTTTTTGAATGGGAAAGCTTCACACAATATCCAAGGATGATAAAGAACTGAGAGAAGCATTAAAATGGATACATCAGCACCTTTCCTTACCACACGAGCTTTGACCACTGGCCCTTCTGAAAATCTTGTTCTTTAATTTGATGGAAGCTACCTATATGCTGCACAGGGAAAAGAGACTGATGCTGCTGGGACATAAGCTAACCTTTCTACAAGTTCTTCAAGAGGGCACTAACGGTGAACAATTCTGGAAACTGGCACAATACGTTATATTCTAAAATCACATGTTCCTTGCACACAGTTGTGATTTCCAGAAGAAAACCCAAATGTGTGCCTGTACATGTTTTTTGACCTCTTTTATGAGCAAAATGCAGAAACTTGCTTCTCAGATCACAACTGTTGAAACTTGTTGAATTACAGTTGTATACTACTACAACAGCCTTAAGCACATACACACTTTTTTTCTGTGATGCATTTAAAAAATAAGGCCTCAAATATGCTGTCATCAAGAAGATATACTGATTATATCCAGGTAAATACAAATATAATGTTCCCCTTTTTGTAATCACAGAAATCTTGATATTCCTGGCTGTGTGCTCTGACATGGCAGAAGTAACTAAATCTTTCCTTTGTGGACAAGAGAAAACGGGTAAAGGAAGACATGAAAATAAGGGAAGCTGCTTCACAATGAGAAGGACTTGATTGTTTTCAACTAAAGGCAGTGAAGTAGTGTCAGAGCAGGCAATGAAGCCTCAGCTGAAACTGAAGAGGCAGAAAAATTCAGGGGAGAACGGTGGGAAAGATAAAAGCATAGCAGATACACCAGCCATGAACTGAACTCTTCTGAAGAGAAGGTGTGATTATTTCAGCCTCCAAAATGGTTCCTTAAGACACTTAGAAAGAAAGAAAAAGATGTAAAATCAAATAGATATTAGAACACATAAATAGCTCAATTTTTGTAGAAAGAAAAAATAATAGAGGAAGGATAAAGTGTTTGAATGCTTTCAAAAGGTTCTGAGAGATAGCAGCTCTTTAAATGCTTTTATTCTATTCAAAGATGCTTTCAAGGTAATAAACTCCTTGTATTCTCTTAGAAGAGTTTAAGTCATTCTTCCCTGTTTCATAATTTGAATTCAATTCAGATTTCTTGAAGTTTGATTTGGCTTATCTCAGAGCACAGTAAGGAATTCTTGCCTATCCTTTTTTAGTTCCCTCTGAGATGGTAAAAGTTTTCTTGGTATTGAAAATCCAGTTTCCTTATTTTTAATTTTCTTTTTAGTGCCATTTTACTGTCTTAAGTTATTCAGAATACTTCTGTCTTTATTCCAGGAACTCTGGTCGTTCAAAACCTTTATGGGGAAAAAAAATTACTTTCACTGTTTTCTTTCTACTTCTGTTCCCCACGTGTTTAATCAGTCACATTATGTGTCTTGGACTTATTTTTCATCCTAGTATTTGATATTCTATAATTTGTTTTTGTTAGCACATTCTTTGTACAATGATAATTAAGACCTGTCTAGGTAAAAACATCACTCAGCTTTTCAAATAGGTTTGTGTTGTGCTTATGCCTCTTAGTGTTTTATTTAACCTCCTGGTATTTTTTCAGCTGTCCGCCCTCAAAATCATATTTTTAACCCTGAGCTCAGCTTAAGGGTTGTTGGAATTGCAAATTCATTCATATTTCAAACTCCTGTTCAAGACTAGGTCCCTAGGGCTATGAAATTTTGTTAAATGTCAGAGCTCCAGTTTATGTTGTATTGTATTTCATTAGGATTCTAACTAACGTGCTTTCCTGAGGTTTTTAATTGTGCGTGATAACAAGAAAAAAAAAATCTTTTGCCCTAGAACTTTGGTGGTATTAAGTTCCAGAATATCAGCCTTCTGCACTATTTGAATTACATGTATGTACCAAACTTTTTAAATTTCTTTAGCAATGAACATTAATTAGGTATTGGCTAAGTCATAACATTACTGTCTACTTAATGTATGTCTTAAGAGATGTATTTTGAAAACTGTTGCATATACTGAATTACTCAGACTTTTTTCAACCAATGAATGTAGAGATAAGATATGTATTTTTTACATTTAAAGAGTGAACATTACCACAGTAGAACACTCTGATTAATTTAAAACTGAAATTCAAATTATGGTTGACTTTCTAGTTCTGGGTGTTCAGCATTCACAAAAAATAAGAATGAAGCTTGTTGCCTTAATTAAGTAAAAAACCCCAAAAACCAAAACCAAAAACAAACCCCAAAAAACCCAAACAAAAAAAAACCAACTGTGAAATTTCAGCTTTCAAAGGTCTTTGTGTGTGGAAGAGTACTGTTTAAGTGAAGGACTTTAAAATGGAGCCCCAGTGGAAATAGTTTTTACAGTTACTGAAGAGCTGTTTTCCTTCATTGTCACTTAAAAACATATTTTGAGCACAACTTTCCTGTCGCATTTATACCAGACATATCAGTACAAGAAGTCAGTTATTGAAGTTAGTCAGGTTCTCTCAACTTGTGTGTGTCGTGCAATCGATACACATCAGTACAAGAAGTCAGTTATTGAAGTTAGTCAGGTTCTCTCAACTTGTGTGTGTCGTGCAATCAATACACATCCTGCAATCGATACACACGTGAGCCTGGGTAGAAGCCAGGCTCTTTCTGTGGGCTCTTTGTGAAGGCTTGTTCTCGTTTGCAATAATTTCTGACGCTATACAAATGGAAATTGGATAGCAATGTAAGGAGGACTCAGTCAATGGGGGGCAGCAGGGCAGAAGAGGTATAGCGCTGATTTATCTCCTCGTAGGAAGCATTCCTCTCTGAAAACGTATTTCTTGTGTAGCTTATAAGCCTTAGGAAGTTTGTTTTGCCATTTCTTAGGCTTTGGGTTGTAAACTGACCCACACATCGTACTACTCTGCAAAGAATTCGTTAGTTGATAGAAGGAAAAGAGCATAGTATACATATATATACCATTTGTACGAATCAACCTCCAAAACAAATAGAATATAAGGATGTGAAGTTCAAATTCTCTGTTACAGGATCATTTTTCATTTAAACTCATAATTTAAAATGAATTATTTAAATTCTTACCTAAACATCTGATTTCTGTAGGTGGTGAAAATGTAGTGCTCTGTCTGTGAAGTTGATTGTTGTAATCTAGAGTATGCTGTTGGCACAGTGAGTTCCCCACGTCAAAATTTCAGCCATAGAAATACATCTTGCCTTTCTTTTCAGGAAGCTTTTTAATTAAGAGCAGCTTTGGAATTATCTGTCAGTGCTGTGATGAGGAGTTATGGTAGGTTGAGGGAAGTCTTACCACTGATGCTTTGAATCCTCTTCATTTAGTATACCTCAGTATTCAGTTTCTGTTCCACTTTATCCTAAGAACCAAAGCTTTTTTTTATTTGCATAGGAAAAGTGGCAAGTTCCAGATTCAAAGTTAGATTGTACACCCTTTCAGGAATTTGCTTGAGAATTTTTATGTGATTGTTCCTCAGCACACCCTGTTTCTTCAAATAGGAGTGCTGGATAACAAATATCAACATTTAAAGGAAAAAAAGCTAGAGATCGAAAAGAGCATTTATAGTAGTAAATTCAGACTGAGTTTCCTTTGACATGAATGATACTGTTGCAACTTCCCACTGCTCCTCTGCCACTTAGGTTAAAGCTGGCCAGTAAAGGATGAGCAGGTGGTGAAGGACATTGTGTTTACTTTCAGATGATCTAAATTCAGTTCATGATAAAATCAGAAACATGGGATTTTTCTCTCTCATAAGGGTATTCTAAGGGTAGATCATTATAGATCATAAGGTATTCAGGCGCTAGAGTGTGAGGTTGCCATAAATATATCTCCTGTATTCTCTGTTTAATCCTTACACTTCCTTCTCAGTCCTCTACACTTTGAGAAATGCTGCTGTTGAACTTTATAATAGGATATTTGCTCTCCTCTCTTATATTCTGATGAAAATAACTATTTGTCATCTGATTTAGCACCCATTGAAGTAGGGCAGATGAGATCTCAGAACTCTTCTGAAAGGATCTTTGTGAATTTGTGCAATTGTATTCTTGCACCGAATAAGACAATCATGATCTTAAAGGATATTTTTCATTGGTTTGTTTGTTTACAGAAATTAGAATTAGAAGCTTACCTTTTATTTAGGAAAATTAAATGTGAGATGGAAGAATGCGGGCATATCTGTCTGCATATCTCAGCTAGTTTCATGTCTTTATTCGGAAGACAATGTAAAGCTATTTTTGGTAAGCACTGCCTTTGTAATTTTAAAGTATGTTCTTTGCCACTAAATATCTTAAAGGTCATTCTGTCTTAAAATTCATAATTCTGCCTTTTGTGATACTTCGTTACTGACTGTGCATGACTTCTGGTATTGTCTCTTGTTTTTCATCACAGAATAGAGGGAAGAAAAAGCCATCTACTGCTGATATTTAGTACAGTTTAATATTATCAAACATAATTTTTTGTTTTCCTTTGCTTAGGAACTTTTTTTCCCAGTGAATCCGCCAAATCTGTTTAGTCCAGGCCAATAGACTGTACTGTCTCTAATGCTTTCACTTAGTCTGAAAGGAAACGGGCTCTGTGCTTTATTTAAGGCATGGTGTCACCACGAGTTGTTGCAATGTGGCATAGGATTACATTATTACTGCAAATCTATATTGTGCTGTCTGCTGGAAAGCCTCTCCTGTTGTTTGGTGGTGGAAAAATTAAAAAAAAAAAAGTCAGTGAACAGGTCTACAAATGTGGGATGTTTTTTTCTTTAGATAGTATGAGAGTTTCCAAACTTTGGTTCCTGAATTTAGGTTTCTAGATTGAGGTTTACCAAATGAGCTTCAGAGCTCAAATGCCTAACTTCCATTGAATTTCAATAGATACGCCAAGCTGCACTGGCGTATCTATTGAAAAATCTCAGCAGTAGTTAAATTTGGACGCATATGTGAGAGAAGAAAATTTTACAAGTGGTGGGAATATGCAGCTAAATATTGAGGGCCTCAACAAATCATTTATTAATGTCAAACTGCTTTAATATCTGTAAAGGTGTTTTAAGAGGCCAAATGATATTTAGTAATGTTTGCTATGTGGCTGAAATGAAAGAATACTGATTTTAAATTGCTGACTATATTTTTCCTCATTGAAGAGTTCTAAAAGGATTTGGAAAATCTTAGAAATATGCATTTCGGTAACTGTTTTCCTGTCCAGTTTATTCCGATGTCAGTTCTGTCTGACTGGGATGGCTGAACAAACGATAATGCTAGAAATTTGTTGGTCTTTTATATTAGTTTTGACTTTTATTAATGAGCAAAATAATCTATGGTTGTTGATTCCATTGATAATCTGTATGCCCCAATAACATATACAAAAATACCTGGTTTTATGCTGCTAAGATTTATGGGCATTCTGGTGGTTCTGATGAAAAATTACAAATGCCCATGAAATAAGTCAGCTCTGCCTAGTTGCTTATATAGAAATAATTTTCCTACCAGCCATAGGCAGTTCATCAGGCGTGAAAGTGCGATAAAGGGTAAGGCAAAAAAAGAATTATTATGGCATTTGTCAGTAATGTGTCTGATCTTGAGAGGCTGTGCAGATGGATATGCAGATGTATGAAGACAGAAGATTATCCTTCCATCATCTGGGTTAATCTCCAGAGTAGCTAGTAATTTCCAACGGGGTTAGAAGTTGCCCCAAGCCTGTCCCTTGTACGCCATCGCTGACAGCAGAATAAAGTGACTAGCCACTTCTTTGATGTGCTGCATGAGCAATGAGATCTGTGTTAGTCTCCATTCAGACTTAGAAAAGATGAGTAAATATTTTTCTCAAACATTTCTCACTGTGAACTGGCTATTTCTGTATATGATGTACTGTTCAGGCAGAAAGTGTCTGGTTTAGTTAATGATTCCCATTGAAACTCTGAGTCTGGTTAACTAACTTGATGTGTTGTGGGTTTTTTTGATGAAGACATAGTAGTTAAATATTTGCCATGGTGTTCAAAGTACCTTGCTTTAGGGATCTCTTTGTACAAATAATTTTTGTTGAAACCCCCAAACAGATTATTTTCATGCTACTGTATATAGTACATATTTATGAAACATACAGAAATTAATACTGCTCTCTCTGTATACACTGTGGAGAAAACCAATTCTTATTCCAGCAGTCAAATGAATGATCTACTCTTACTTACCATTTTAGTGAAATTGCAGAAAGCAGTGATTCATATTATAGTTGCTTTAGGCTTCTCATCCATCCCCTTTCATGGATTGTTTTTCACAATCTAATCAGCAGTCAAAGGTAGTATAGATCACAAAATATATTATGAAGATATCTTACAATAACTAACGCTGTGCTTTCCATCTGTATGGAACAGTGATTGGGAATTGGGGCACTGTTCAGAGGGGAACTGTGTGAGAGAGGGCAAATAAATTCACCTCTCAGTTTCACTCACATTTTTTACCTTGTTTGATAAGACTGTAAATTCCTCAGAACAAACAGTCTTCTAATACGTAAGCATATTTTATACAGTATCAAGTATGATGCAGGTTTGATCTCTGAGGCATCTATAGCTAGAAAAAGACAGCTATGCTATTTCTTGATCAGCACTTTAAATTGTAAATGCAGTTAATATGTTCCTAGTTCTCACTTCTCTTGTTTCAGTGCTTGTTGGTACTCTCTATCCTGTGTAAATAGTGGTGGTTTGGGGTTTTTTTAAAGATAAGCAAGTTTCAGTACGGTAATTTTTTTGAAATTCACTATGGGCTAGTAGAAAGCCAAGTAGTTTCATTAACAGTAGTAGGTTTAGAAACCATTCTGTTAGATACTGTGTGATTATTTGAGGCAGATAGCACCATACAAGAACATCTAAAAGTATTTGCCCAAAGCTGGGGACCAATAATGAAATATAATATCTATAAGGAAATGAAAAATAATAGTTCTATTTCTCATATATGGAAAATTAAGCACATGTTGAAGTATAATCAGATCACACATAATGGTCAATATCCCGTGATATCTTTAAGGTAGTAACTCAGATTCTCAACTTTACTAGCACTAGCTCTGCATACAGTTCAAGGTATTTATGGACACAGTTAAAACTGTTGTTTTAAAGATTATGTTGTTATAAGAATGTACAGAATTAAAGATGCTTTTGGCTTTCTCTGGGTTCTTTCAAAGTGAAAAGAGAAAGTTCTGTAAGAAACAAAATGTCCCGCACTTGATTGCTAGGCAGCTGCCACTAATTTTAAGTGTTTCTAGGATGACGTTGCACAGTCTTAACAGGGCAAAGCCTGAGCAAACACAGGTCTTTATATAATGGTGAGTAAGGTTTTGATACTAGCTCTTTAGAACAAAGACCCATAAGTTCTGGTTACTCCTGCCTGTTTGGATTCCAGTAGTTTGTAGTCATGCTGCATAGGAATCAGATCCTTGCTGTGACTAAACCTGTTTATTAGGGATAATACAGCTGCACTGAAGAGTATGGCTCTTTGGTTTTGAGTGAGAAACACGAGTTTGATGAGCATTTCCAAAATGCCCTCTCGGGAAAAGTCCCATTCCCTGATTAAGCCACTATGGTGCTATCAAATGCAAATACTATTAAGAACTAAGTGTGGAAATAATCAGAATGTTCCATGGAGCAAAATCTACCGAAAGCAGGAATTGAATTATCAAAGATAAGTGAAAAATTGGATTTTGTGCATTTCTAAAATGACATCACAATGGCCTATTTGGCCATGTGTTTTAAATGCATATTGTAAATTTGATGCCTGATGTTTTCTTTTTCTCCAGTGTGGAACAACTTAAAGACATCTTAAACATCCTCCTCCTCCCCCCACCAACCTCTTGAATATCTGGTCATATTTAAATTTTATCAGGATGGGCATGAAAAATCACTACTCATTTTAGAAAATCTTGTCCCTGGGTTATAGTTATCTTCGGTTTATATATTGGGTATATAGCTGTGACTTATAAAGTCAATAATTTATATGGAATGGATCCTCATCCTTACTCCACTGAAGCACTGAATGTAGCCTATTAAGCTGAGATGAATGACTACTGACATCACCTACATTCCTGTGTAGAGAGAGGGTTTTTGTCACCATCTGTTGTTGTATGAATCATGTTTTCCTTATGATTTTATGGGAGAATAAATATAACAGGAAAGAGAAAATGAGAAAAAAAGGAAAAACTGTTGGAGATTATGGTCTGCTAGGATGATTCATCTTGTTAGGAATGGAGTATTGCTTGCCTTGGCTTCTTTTACTGGCACTTTTGTACAGCTAACTAATTTCCACCGGCTTGGAAAAAAGTGAGAGTAATGGTTATCCTACTGCACAGAATATTTCTGAAGCACAGAAAAGCTGAGGATGGAAGGGACCTCTGGAGGTCATCTGGTCCAACCCTCTGCTCAAGCAGGGCCACCTAGAGCTAGTTGCCCAGGACAATATCCAGATGACTTTTGAATATCTCCAAGGAGGGAGACCCCACCACCTCTCTGGGCAACCTGTGCCAGTGCTCAGTCACCTTCACAGTGGTATCACTCATACCATTAGCCTTATTTGCCTTGCCACAAGGGCACATTGCTGACTCATGGTCAACTTGGTGTCCACCAGGAGCCCAGGTCCCTTTTGCACAGCTGCTTCCCACCTGTGTGGCCCCCAGCCTGTATTGGTTGTTATACGAGGTTATTACTCTACAGGTGCAGGACTTTGCACTTCCCCTTGTTGAACTTCATGAGGTTCTTGTCAACCCATTTCTCCGGTCAGTTGAGGTCACTCTAGATGGCAGCACAACCCTCAGGTGTACCAGCACCTCCTCCCAGTTTTGTGTCATCAGCAAACTTGCTGAGGGTGCCCTCTGCCCCATAATCCAGGTCATTAATGAAGATGTTGAACAGAATTGGACCCAGTATTGACCCCTGGGGTACATAGCTATTTGCTAGCCTCCAACTAGACTTTGTACCACTGATCACTACCTTTTGGGCCCAGTGGTTCAACCAGTTTTCAGTCCACCTCACTGTCTGCTCATCCAGCCCATACTTCATCAGCTTCTCTATGAAGATCTTATGGGAGACAGTGTTGAAGGCCTTCCTGAAGTCAGGATTGATGATCTACTGCTGTCCCCTCATCTACCAAGCTGGACATTTCATCATAGAAGGTTATCAAGCTGGTCAAGCATGACTTCCCCTTGGTGAAGCCATGCTGACTACTCCTGATGACTTTCTTGTCCTTCATGTGCCTGGAAATGGTTTCCATGATGGGTTATTTCATCACCTTCCCAGGGGTTGAGGTGAAGCTGGTTGTTCCTTGGGTCCCCTGTCTTGCCCTTTTTGAAGACAGGAGTGACATTTGCTTTCCTGCAGTCCTCAAGCACCTGTCCCAGTTGCCATGATCTTTCAAAGATTATTGAGGGTGACCTCGCAATGACATCAGCCAGCACCTTTCTGTTCAGATAGAAAGTTTTCCTAGTGTGGAATGCACTCCCAACCCCCAGTTACTTCTCGCTCTGTAAATAGAAATGTCTAGGAAATGGATAGCTCATAAAAGTTCCTTGGTGTTTTGGGCCTGTCTGAGTACATTTCTGAAAATTTTAGGGCTTTGGCTATGAATAAGAAGGATATTATGATTTTTCAATGTGTACTGTTCATTTAAAAGGAAGAACAAAAACAATGTGAGAGAGTGTGTGTACGTATTATTTGTGTTTACACACACACACACACTTCCTTGTAAACGTGAATTTTTAACCATGTTATTTTCAACTGAGGCTACCTGTCAGCCAGCCTGTGATGTCTCCTTCAAAATCCTGCATGCCCATTTATTTAATTCATTTTTTATTACTTTGTATGTGTAGGGACCAGCTCTCAGGCATATTTGGGTGCCTAAATAACAGGTCCCGGCCCATGTGACTTGAAAGAATAAGCTTTTCTGAAAATTGCAGAGATCTTATGCTTGCTTCTGTCATTTGAACTGCCCTGGGGGGCAGTTTTGATGAGTATTATGCAGTAAGGAATGGGACTTATACACTGAATCTTAGTTCAGCAGCTCACTGAGAATGAATTTCCCTTCACTTCTGTCAAGTAAAACTCTTATTTATATTTTTTTTCAGTGTAACTACTTCATGTTTATCCTGTGTGTTTGTGTGGTGAACTGTTTGTGGATTGGGGCTTCTTGTTAAATAAAATGTATCTTTATTACACCGAATCAAAACCTTAGCAAATTCAGCCAAACTGCTTTCTAGTGACAGGGAGGGGGAAGCATTACATGCAAGTAACACCCACAAACCAGTTGTCTTTACAAACTGGCATAATCGCAGTTTACTTTCCCGGATAGATTGAGATAATGTCTTTCCTGCCTTGCCCAGAACAGATATGTAGGTGGGTGAACGAAATAATGTTCTAGAAAGCATTACCCATAAAATAAATTCTCCACATTACCTGAAGGACAAGCTGTTAGCTTATATACAGGTTATTTTTGGTTTTGAACAAATGATGTCAGAAGGAATCAACAGTATCACTCATTAAAGAAAGACAGGTTTTTAGAAGAAAACTAAAGCAAACAACTGGCATTATTATTGCTTATTAACTGTCTTTGGATCTTAGGCAATTATCAGATGCATATGGAATGACTACTGTCAAACTATAGAAGCAATTAAATCCCATTAGGAGAGCTCCAGAAGTCATTAATCCTAGCGGAGGACAGTCCAGCAGCACTGGCTTTCTATTCTGTTATCGGGAATTGCTACAAAAGATGGAGTGGCCAGCATGTGATAAAGTGAGCCCACAGAAGCTACACAGAGCTAAGAAACATCAGAAATGCCAAGCCATTACATTTTCTAGGCAGTGATGTAGGTATAAAGGAGTGAACTGCCACTGTGCTCGTGTTGACCGAGCTGTATGCCGACGTAGCTACAACTCCATGAAGGACCACACTCTTGGGGTCAGACTGGTGCATGGGTGCTCCAATTCCATATTGATGGCCCTTCGCTGTATTTGTTTTTCCTACCATGTTCCTTGTTTTCACCCAGCCCCCATGGTATCCCCTCCGCCTTAGCACTCTCTTCTGTTTTAATCTTTACTATTCTGCTTTTGAGACTACGTATTGCTGGGGACTTACCCAATGGTATTTTCATAAAGCTCCCTGTTCACAGTGCTTTGGGACAGATGTTGAAAGTTGGCAAGGTAGTAAGAAAACCTGTATACGCTGAGCTGTGTAAGATACACTGCAGATCATTTGAAACATCCACCTCTTGCTTTAATCCAGGAAGCTGGCATTCATGGTCTATGAGTGCCAGGATAGAAAGCAAGGTGTGTGGCATTGTACGGTTTTCATTCCTTTCCTTCTCAGCTCCACAGCATCCATTGAGCCTTGTATCTCCCTAAAGGGAGCGACAAAGATGGCAAACTTTTCTAGATCCAGAGAAGAATTTCTAGAAAATCATTTGCCTGTTTATTTTTCCAGTCTCTTTATCTGATGGGTACAGAAGGGTGGCATCAGCTGAACCCACATCATTAATCTTTATACTAGTCTGGAGGAAAAAATTCACTACATTAATATGCTCAAATCATTTTGATGTTAAGTCATATGTCAGATCATGAGACATGATTCCAAATGTTAGTGAAATGACCTTTCTACTGACAAATGGCACAACCTTCAACTTTTAATGGTTTTGGGGGGAGCTCATGTCCAGGTAGTTATTTTTACATATTCGGGAATAGGGAGAAAGTACATTGTTTTTATCTGGTTTATCTATCACATCATATGAGCTAGTTAAAGAACACTGAGTTAATTACTAAAATAGATTTGTAACCTACATTTTGTGCTCAGATTATGGACTTATTGTAGTGTATTTCTTTCTTACTAATGATGATACTTTTGATACTGATAATAGATATGAGTAACCTTCATAAATTATATTTGGATGACTTAGTTTGTATTGAAGTAAAGAGGTTAAAATGCCAGCTTTGAATCTGACCTATTCACATCAGGCTCCTCAAAATCAGCAAAATCTACCATTGACATGAATAGTCTTTGGATCAAGCCTAAAAGTAATTAAGGCATATATCTTAATTATTCATAATTTTCTTCACAATGAGTCACCTCTCCCTCTAAGATTTTTTTGGGGGGCAATACACATACAGATCATACCTGTTTGTTTTCACATGCAATATTTTTGTTTTAACATTACAGTAGGACCTGAGTTACAAGAAATTGTTGACTATATTTAAAAATAAATCCATAATGACAAATCATGAGACTTATTTATCTTTAATTTTAGCATAATGTGCAGTTCATTTAATGCTCCATATATGATAACACGAATATGGGTTTATAGAAGAAATTTCTTGTAAGAAATCAAGGGAGAATGAAAATTAGTTTGGCTGATGTGCTCTCTGTATTAAGCTGGCCCTTGTGCCCAGCCCAGCTCTCTTGCCTGTTAAAGATAATATTTTTCCAACTTTCAGTGATGAAAAGAAGAAAGGTCTGCAGCATACAGACTTCAGAAACTGGGAGCGTTTTGGCATACTTATTAACACACTTTGTTTTGCAGATAATGAGAACATTGCAAGCTGTTTGGGTCTTTTGTCTAAAAATTCCCACCAGAGGCTCTTGTAAGCCGCCATGGCTTTCAGTGACTGATTCCTGTGGAGCCTAAGTCTGATTTAGCTGTTGTTGTCAGCTGTTTCTTGTGCCTGTTGGTGCGTGTTTTGCTATCAGCAGGCACCTCGCCAAAGTTCTGAGAAATCCAGTGGCTTTAAGTGTCCTTTCCTTCACTCCCTTCTTAGTGGTTGCAATTTTGATCAGCTTCTCATCGAAGAGAGCTGTCATTTTGAAGCACATCACACGATGACATAGATTAGCTTGCATTGCCCCGTCCTGGCTAGAAGTGAAATGGAACTAATGACTGCCATATGGAAGCAGAATGCACAACCACAGCGGATGAAGTGGATCAGACCTTGCTGTCCCTTGAAATTTTCAACAAGCCAATAATCAGCAATAATTGAGATTTTTAAATGAATGTTCCAGTGTATGTTACAGACTAGAATAGCAACTTTTTTATTCTTGACAGTTATTAGTCGTACCATAAATTTCTTTAAGACTCTTCATTTCTCAACACTTGCAGCTTTTTTCTAAAAGCCAATGCACAGCAAGAGGCAAGAGAGATTATGTATGGAGATCAGACAATCACAGTGGCTATCCTTCAAATCAAAAGAAAAGAGTGGAAAATTACTTGGGCAGGCTTAACAAACAAATAGAAAGTGATGCTGCCTCAGCAGAAGACCTGTTTTGATTTTTTTTTTCCCTTAATCTGACTCAGTTTAAACCACAGAGTCTTGTAGGCCCATGAGGAAAAAACTGAGGCTGGGGATTGGGGAATAGGAAAAGATTTCCCTATATACCGTCCATGTCACACAATGTAGATGGATAGCAATGTTCTGAATCCTGGAGTGTCTCCAATCTGGAGGATCATGAAAGGGCTGCAGGCCACTAATGAGGAAAGCCCCAGTTTTGAAGTGGAAACTGCCCTATGTTTAGTATAAATAGCTGGGAAACAACCTTTCCTAGAATAATAGCTGGGAACCCATAACATATTTAGAAGTATGTTAGATTTGTTTGTAGAGTTCTGAGTATGGATATTCAGGAAACTGTACCACTTCTGTCTGGCTCTTAGGCTTAGATGCTTTTGCAACCTGCATCACTTGAAGACTCTCGTCTGGAAGAGATCTCTGATCTCTTGAAGGTTGCACTAAGTGGTAATTTGATGAAGTATAGAAAGAGATCTTTGTGATAGCCTGGTGCCCGGTGAGTGCTCTGATCAGAGTGCTTCACAGTCCTGCTCAGTTTCCTTCTGTTTCTGGCACAGTGAATCTTAAATTCTTTTCTGTAGAGTGAAGCAGCTTCAATGTAAACAATATAAAAAGGTGGACTAGTGGGATGAAAAAAAAAAGTAGAGCAGCAGCATCATTGCTGCTGATAGATTGTTCCCAAAGATAGTATTTTTTTCTTAGATTTTTAAGGAGATGAGGGAGTATGAGTATTTTGGAAGGCACTGGAGAATGAGAGGGTGTCTCCTTGCGGCCTGCAGGATTTAAGCATTCTTAAGGATTCTTAAGCATGACAAGGAGATGAAATATAACATGATCCTCAGTCCACAGCATTTCTCATTGGCCTGGCAGTTGCCCACTCAGCCTGTGCAGGCTGGGTACATGAAATCCAGGTGTCTCACAGGGTATGTAGGTTCCACCACATGGACTAGCCCGAAAGCAGATGATGTGGCAGTCAGCAGTTAGCATCTAAGTCTCCTTTTGAATTCAGCCCCAAACTTATATAAACCCCCAAACGTGTTTGGGTTTTTTTCCCATTTCCAGTATCTGAAGTAGCGCTGTGCATTCTGATACCATAAAGCAGTGGCCAATGAATAAGAAAACATCAGCCTAATGAAATCACTTGATTTCCAGAGAATTTTCAGAAGCAGTTTTTCATGCACAGTATAGGTAACCAAGTGTATTCTTCTCTGAGAATGTGCACCATTGAACTCCTTAGTCACAGAAAGATAAAGCGGTGCTTTTGAATATTGCTCTGTCACTTTGATCTCAATGTGAGGTCTAGCTCAGTCTCAGATCTGTATTTTGCTTCTGTGCTCATTTCCCTCTCTGCTTATGAAGTACGATTTGTTTTGTTTTATGTAATAATTGTCTCCACTAAGAATGATATAATTTAGAAATGCCCTTTGTTTTTTGTGTTTTGTTTTTGTTTTTTGTTTGTTTTTTTTTTTAATTAGGAAGAGATCTCTTTGTAAGAATCCCTATTTCCTTTATATAGATAGTTTTTGTCCTGTACAGATGAGGATTCTGGAAAAGCAGAGGTTGTTATTTATACAAAGCCATGTAGTTGGCAGTAGCAGACTTGAAAATATCCTAACAACATACAGTCTTTCTGCCTCTTGCTTTAACAAACCAGTTCCACAGTAGAGATGTGTCCCTTTTAAAGATTGTAATAGATATGAAAGATACCAGCTAATGCTCTAATCACCACACTGTAAAAGCAAGCAGGGCACAATCTGTAGGAATATGAAAGCATGTGGAAGAGATCTCTTTGTAAGAATCCCTATTTCCTTTATATAGATAGTTTTTGTCCTGTACAGATGAGGATTCTGGAAAAGCAGAGGTTGTTATTTATACAAAGCCATGTAGTTGGCAGTAGCAGACTTGAAAATCCTAACAATGCATACAGTCTTTCTGCCTCTTGCTTTAACAAACCAGTTCCACAGTAGAGATGTGTCCCTTACTAAGATTGTAATAGATATGAAAGATACCAGCTAATGCTCTAATCACCACACTGTAAAAGCAAGCAGGGCACAATCTGTAGGAATATGAAAGCATGTCAGTTTTGAATACAAATAGAGCATCCAAACTATAATGTGAGGAAGACATGCCTGTATTAACATCTGTGGCAGATGCTTTTTCACAAAACAAATCTAATTGCTGGTTTCCAGTGCTATTAAAGGTTTAGAAAAAGTTGTTATTCCCCAGCCCTACCAGTCTAATAACGCATACTACATCTCTCTCCAAACTTTGCCTTGCTTTAAGAAAACAACAGTTTACGTCTAAGGCTGAAATGCAGTCCTTCAAACACACATTGTGATTTACTATGGTCATTGCATAACTAATATTGCAAATTAATGACACTGCTTTTAATATAGAGTGGATTAACACTGAATTAATTATATTAATGAGCTCAAGACCAGTAGAAAGACATTTATTTTCTTGTAAGACTGCAAAAGAAAACTGATGTTTAGGAAATTGTCTTTGACAAAGGTCAATCAAAGACGATGAGCATTTGTATTAGGTTTCATGTGCAGATTGCTATTGTGATTTATACTGTTGAAATTACATCTGGAAGATCACTCAACAGCTGTAAAAGCTAGGGTCTTTAAAAGTACAGTAGGTAACAAGATCTATTTGTTTGATTCAAAGGTATTTAGGAAATCTTTCCAGCCACAGAGTAGCATATTGATAGAACTAACCTGTGTGGGAAGACAACTTCCTGACACAGCTGGTGAGTGAGCCTACCAGGGGAGGTGCCTCGCTTGACCTGCTGTTTACAAACAGAGAAGGACTGGTGGAGATGTGGTGGTCGGAGGCCGTCTTGGGCTTAGCGACCATGAAATGATAGAATTCTCGCTTCTTGGTGAAGTAAGGAGGGGGGGCAGCAAAACCGCAACCATGGATTTCCGGAGGGCAGACTTTGGCCTGTTCAGGACGTTGGTTGAGAGAGTCCCGTGGGAGACGGTCCTGAAGGGCAAAGGGGTCCAGGAAGGCTGGA
>NW_008794665.1:3655304-3661409 GCF_000699145.1 Aptenodytes forsteri
AGGGACATGGTTTAGTGGACATGGTGGTGTTGGGTTGACGGTTGGACTCGATGATCTTAGAGGTCTTTTCCAACCTCAATGATTCTATGATTCTATGATTCTAAGAGAGCTGGTGAGAGTGCACTGGCCTCACCAGTGGAGCTCATAGTTAGCAGATAATGTTTCTTGAGCCTTTTAAGCATTGTTTAAAATCTACTTTGTAGTAAGATACTGTAGTGGGATTTGTGTTGCCAAATATTTTTTTTTATAGTTATAGTCCTGTTTGAGAGTGCACTGGCCTCACCAGTGGAGCTCATAGTTAGCAGATAATGTTTCTTGAGCCTTTTAAGCATTGTTTAAAATCTACTTTGTAGTAAGATACTGTAGTGGGATTTGTGTTGCCAAATATTTTTTTTTATAGTTATAGTCCTGTTTATGCTGATACGTTTCACTTTTGAAGGCTGGCAGTGAATAGGGATGGAGGACAATCCACTTATTTATGTTCCCTTAAATGTGCAGTGAAGAATGGGGTGGCTCTGCATGATGCAAATCCATTTCAGTCAATATCCTTCATGCTCAAAAAGTATTTTTCAAGTATAATCATAGCCTAATAATCTTCAGTATCTGTTGTGAAGCAGTGATGTGCATGAAAATGCAGTATATGTTGTTGGGGGGGGGTGAAGAGAGAAGAACAGGAGGGGAGGAGAAGCAGCAGCAATCTCATACTAGAAAATTGAAATTACTTAATGGGTACTAAAGCAGTGAGAAAAGGGAAAATAAACAGCAAACTGTCTATAAAGATTTTGAAGAGCATTTTTCATAAGGCTTCATTAGGTACACTTTCAAATTTACATCGAGTATATTACTGATGTTAAAGATGGTTTTCATCTTAAAATGTTTTCTGATAATCTTATGTTCTTTTTGTAGTCAGGTCATTTTTTATATATAAATACTCACAGTATGTAATTAGCTAGAACCTAGACCAAAAACATGTGAATTTTCCAAAGTGAGAGACTCAACCCTCTCAATATACATGGACATTAGATCAGACTTTTTCTCTAAAGTGGTTAATTGCCTGACCTGTGGTGGTCAGGTGGTTCTCTGCAGTAAAGGCTATCTAAAGATACACAGTTTGTAATGAGGGACAACATTTTGTATAAAGCCAGGTAAAATTATTGGGGAGAGGAAGTGAGAAGAGAGGAGGAAAAATGTAGGGAACATGTCCCCAAAAGTTTCTCTATGTATTGGGGCCAGTCTGTTCATTGGGTCTGCTGCTGCTTCTCTCCCCACCCCATCTTCTTTTCTAATCCTACCAGCTCATCTAATAAAAGACAGTCTCTCTTCATACAAACTGTCTCCTGTATTCTTAGATCATCTTGGCCTTAATACAATTAAGATCACCTAATGTTCATCTGGTCAGCAAAACGATATATCGCTTTCCTGAAGCATGGTTGAGGTTTGCCAACAAGGAACTGGCGAAGTTCTTTTCTTTCCCTGCCATCACTATTTCTGAGATGGAAACTTTCCTGATGGTGTATAGTTCAAAAGAAGACTTTTTCTCCTTTTATTTTTTTTCTTTTTTTTTCATTTTCTAGCTTAGAGAGTGAGTTTGTTTTTTTTTTCTCTTATGCCCATTAATGCTTCACAATCCATTCAAGTAACATAACAGCACTGACAGACAAACATGCTTCAGCCAACTCTTATTAGAATGTGTTGCTTCTGAACTCCTTCACCTGTTCTCAGCCTTCTTTTAAGTTCACCTGAAAGCCACAAGGAAACACCTTCAATTTTAGTATTTTCATCTCTTGATTTCTGTGGATGCTGTTGATGAGGGAGCTGTTCTTCTCAGTTGGTGACTGCAGAAAACTGTCATAGTAAGTTAAGACAAAAACTACTTATGTATTGTTTTCATTTCTTTGGCTCCAACACCAATCAGCTTTGAACATCTTGTTAGAATGAAGTATCATTTAATGCTATCAAAGTCAGATATTTACGTAACTTTCTAGCAGCAAGGAAAATACAAGTTACCTCCAGGATGTGCTTCCAATGAGCATTTTTCTCACTCCATCTTAACTGTGTGGCAGCAGAAATAACCACCGATGTACGAATGTGTACGTATGTGTTGCTCCCAATGTTTTAGTGAAGGTACCTTTAAATTTTATTTCCTTGGGGTCCGTAATATCTGTAGATTTCAAAAGATCAGAGAGACAGTGTGAAGTTCGCTGTGAATACAGTATGAAGTTAACTGGCCCACGGTCTGGGAGGACAGGTCTTCATAGCTACCCTTTTAGAGGCTAACCAAATCTTTCCTGGCCTTCCTTTAATGATTATTGTGCACATTTACATTATGTCAGAAGCTCAAATAGAATTAAAAAGGACATCTGGAGAGAAATATAAGGGTTTTGGTAATGGTACCTCATTATTTTCAATTGAGAGGACATTAATGCATTAACGCAGTGAAAGTCATACATGAGTAGGCAGAAAGAGCAAGTCAGTGTTATAGTGCAGTGTGTTCCCCCTGGTTTCCATATAAACAAGTTTTTCAGGATTCGCAACAGGTTTTCATTTTGTTTTCCGTTTTATAGCATGAGGCTTATCTGGCCTCCATCCCCCTCTGTGAAGAGCAGACAAAAATCTCCCCAAGCTCTGACTTACCAGTGGGTCTCCCCAGGCTGTAGTGAGGCCTGCACAGTGCTAGATAAGAAAAGAGTATACTTCAAACAGCTCGGCATTAATCAGCCAGCAAGGCTTCAAGCTCAGTGTTAGAGCAAAGGAATGCAGTTCAGAGGCTCGCTTACATGAAATGAAATTAAATGAAACAGACTCACTTAATTCTTGCTTTTAAAAAGCTCTTGAAGTGCTGTTTTAAATGAGTTACTTTGTGATGCCACTGAGCAAGGCAGTTAATCTGGCTCATCGGAGAGGGAAAGCGGCAGACCCCGTGGGATTCTTTCGGAGAATTGCTGGGCTGGCTTTTGAAACAATTTCCTTATATCTTATTCATACCTTTCCAGCATAACATATTGTATCATCTATTATCTTTAACTAGAATACTCAGCTCCTCCTTTCGTATCACTGTTAGGGCAATCCTTGTAAGGAATGTAGATGGTAGCTTAATTGCTCTACGAGGCAATACAGGGTCTTCTACTTTGCACCCAAGAACTACACTTGTGTGATTCAAGGGTAATCTTCGCTTGTGACTTTAAGGGCAGTGAAGGAGCTGACAGTGAAACTTTACTGTAATACGCTCCGAATTGTGCTGGGCAAGGACGTTGGAGATTTGAGGAAATCAGTGTAGAAAGCTGAGCAAAAATTCATCCTTTATCTATTCTCCTCATTTTATAAGTTTCGAAAATTAGAAGAAAGTCAATATGCTCCGTGGTATATTCATGATAATACAAGATTCTTGAAAACCACATAGATGGCAAGTAACAAGTAGAGTCTGAAGTCTAAACAGAACGTGCCTAAGAAAATCCTGTAGTTATAGAAACTATTCCAAAATGGTTCTGTATTAAGGATCACTTTCCTAATTAAGTGATTAGCCAATCAGAGCAATCAATTTATGCTAATGATAGTGAATTCCCAGTTGGGGTTTAAATCCATGGCTGTAAGCTCAGAAGCATCTGTTCTAATGATTAAACCATTTGCTCTGTATATATCTCATACTAGCTCCATTAGCTAAACCAATGATAACTTAACTGTAGCTCTTTCACCTTAGGCAGAAAGTAAAGCATCTAAGAAAAAATCCTGTACCGACAAACTCTTAATAGGTATATATTTTTGTCGTTGTGTTCTTTGAACTATGCTGCAGCGAGAACAGGTCTGCAGCACTTAGAATTGTATCCTTTGCTCCAGCAGGAACAAAGGTCACCTACCAAAATCATGGAAGACTCACGCTGAGCATTGGCGCCTTTCTGGAGCTCATGTGTATGCTTGCCACTGATGTACATACTAGCATTTATAAAATAATAGCCTTAAATACAAATAGTCGGGGGATTTGTAGAGACAGAAGAAAGGCCAGTAGGATGCTGGAGGAGTTCTATGTGAGTGAGAGGGAAGAGAGCTTTCAATAAGCAATTGACATCAGATTTTTACAGTCCTTACCTTACCAGAGAAACACTTTAAAAATTAAGGTAAGTAAGTGCGCATTTATAACTCTCTGAAATGAAAACAACACTTCTTATCTATTTGAAAGCCAAATCTAGATCTTGTCCTCCCGTCCGTCTCTTTCTTCTAGCTAGTATATGTAACATTCTTTTTAAAATTAAGCTATATAAAATAGGATTACATAGAAGATTATGAATAATACAATTGCCTATATAATAAAATAGGTTACATAGAAGATTATATATAATACAATTGCCTATATACTATTTTCCATCTCTCTTGGAGATTTATGCAATTCACTTAAACTATGTTTACTGGCATTTGTATTATGGAGTAGGATTGGTTGGTTCAGTCTACATTAAATCATGCAGTTGTTAGTTTTCAGTGCAGATGCTTTTTCTGGAGAGCATTAGGTCACTGTCCTACTCTGACGTATTGTTTTCAAATGAGAGATATTGAAATAAGCCATTGTTGCAAGAAGAAAAATGGGTTTTGGAATACTATGTTAATAGAAAGGAATTTGTCCTCAGAATGTGATTTAATTTATGCTAATAGCTTGTGTTGTTCAAGTGATGGACTGTTACACAAAAGAGGGAAGTTTTTTTAAAACTGAAAATGAAATATCTTTATTCCTGAAAGAAGAAAATATTGTACTTTCCAAGCGTGTCCTCCTCTGATGTCACCTACAGGAGAGGAGTGGGCAGTTGTATTATTATGAGCCTATTGTGTTTGGTTTGGCTACACAGCATTAAGAGAGAGCTGAGAATGAGAACTGAGTATCTTAAGATGCCTGGTATAAGACTGTCTTTTGTGTTTCATCCAGAATGACCCATTATCATCTGGGCTCCAACTAAGCAATGTTAATTTTTTATTTATTATCTTTATTCCAAAGATAAAATGAAAAGGAAATAAAGGTTCATCAGAAGGACTGAGGGATGAGAAGGCTGATGAAGAACCACAAAGCGGAAGAAGAGGCAAGGAGTTACAGTGAAAACAAGGAAAAGGTGGCAGAGAAAATGTAAGGGAAGTGATGGGAGGAGAAGAGACAGGCAGCAAAGTTTGTGAGACAGGCGAAGGGCTTTTCTACCTCTGTTTTTTAAGTGAAAATTACCTTGTGGTTAGTAAGTGGAACTGAATGCAGAATCTGGTAGAGTCAGAGAATGAGGGACAAGCAGACTTAGTCAAATGCTACTACATTAAGTGTTTTGTCCTGTCCAGTCACTTCCCTACATCTAGTGTCACAAACTGGAAAATGGAGACCAAAGGCAATTTCCTGTCAGACCTGTGCACTCCAACAAGCTGAGCGAAAGGAAATAGGTGAGGACCATATTTATATGAGGAGAGAAAGACACGGCAGAGCATAGCACTCCAGACAGCAACAATACGTGGCAGGAAAGGGTGCTAATTTGCTTCCATAGCAATCATCTGATTTGCTTGCATATCCTGCAGAGGAGAGAAATAAGGATTTTTATTTTCCTTCCCTCCCCTCTTAATCTTGCTCCTCCTTATTTCACGTTCAGTCATCTGTTCTGCAGTGTGCTATTCTCTTCAGTCAAGAATAGCACACCAACTATTGCCAATTCCAGTCTTCTGGGAGATGCTCTTGCATTGGGCAGCTGTCTTCCCAAAGACAGGGGCATCACCTCCCTAAAAACCTCTTACTTTGCTTTTCTCAAGGCTGCAAGCTTGAGTTTGTCCCAGAAACCAATCATCCAGTTGTCACTCAGCGTGCTATCACCATATGCTAACTTGATGGGAAGCTGTCTTTAAAGCAAACGTGATTGTCCTCTCTACAACTCCATGATTGTGTGGGTGCTTATGTGCAGCCATGCAGGTGGTGTCTGTGTGCGTACACAGGGAAGCAGAGTTAGCATGAAATGATTCAAGTGTCAAACAACAGGGAGAGTTTGCTAGTCACATATGCTATGTGAAACCTGGCAGCATTTCGCATTTTCCATTTTTACTTACAGAGGATCAGAAGCCCCATCGGTCGTTTAAAAAAAAACCACACAAATAAAC
>NW_008794665.1:3661520-3682310 GCF_000699145.1 Aptenodytes forsteri
AAAAAAAAAGGGGGGGGGGGAGGAGAGGGGAGAGGTATTGGGGTCAGTCCAGTAATTTCAGACATGAAGTTCGTATAAGTGGAAGCACTGATTTATTCACATCTAGCCATTCTCATTTGCAGCAACTGGGATGAGCTACATCTGGAGGCAGAAACATGATAAAGAGTCCCCAGATACTGGTAGTCTTTGAGAGCAGAAACTATTTTAGAGCATTTAAATGACAATTTTTTTCAAAGTTGTTAGCTACTAAATCAGCTTATTAGGCATGCTTCAAAACTCCGCTGGGAATCATCCTTCTTTCTTTCTTTTTTTTTTTTTAAGACACAAATCTTTCTTTTAAAAAAAAAAAAGTAAACACAAGTGAAGAGCAACATATTCCAACAGTTATATTTTGCAATTCCTTTCTGTCACACTGAGGATGCTTAATTCAGTGGCACTATTCACATCAGTGAGGCAAGGACAATAATGGAAAGAAAGTGTAAAAACACCATTTAGGCTTCTGTTTGGAAACTGAAGAGCAAATCTCCCAAGGCTCTGCATGGAAACAGAAAGCTTTGCCAGGTTTCTTTTCTGTTGGATCCAGAATCACTCCTTGTATAATCTTTTTTTCCAAAAGACAAGGCCAGTAACAAGCATTCTTTCTCTGTGACTTGAGAAATAAGACAAGAATATAAAATGATGTCCCCTTTCACCTTATACAAGGTGAATGGGTCAGGACAGGTGGCTGGTTTTGTGTCTGTATATAGACGTTTGCTGGCGTGCCTTGGGAACAGTGTTCCTGAATTAATTACCGAAACAGGTACGTGGTGCATCTTCTCTGGGTTGCCCTTAGAGCGTACCAGGAAAAGACACTACCTCTGTGTCAGAACAGCATGTTTCCTACCTGTTTTCTTTCTTTCTGACCTTAGAGTAACATTATTGGTCTTGCTTGAAAGGTCCTCTACTTCTTAAAATTTGCACACTGATACACAAGGAAACAAATGATCAAGCTCAGTTTTCTTGTAGGTTGGACAAATTGTAGCTAGGACATAGAGAAGGTTTTGTTGTTGTTGGCCTGAATGGGATTTTAAATAATGGATTTAACTAAAATCCCATCCCTGAATGGGATTTGAACTAGTGGCCGTCGCTGAGGAGAAGATGAGCTCTGTATCTCAAGATTCTCTCACATGGCGGGTTTTCCCTTTCCTCATGTTAACTTCTGTCTCTAAGTAGTAATAATAAAAATAGTTGTTGCTGTTGAACTAAATTTTGCAGTGTTAGTTCAGTGGTTACCGAATTTAACTTCAACTGTTAAAAAATAGAGAAATATGGAACAGAAAAGTTCTAAAGTTAAAAAAAATAATCCTAAATGTCTTCAAATTCTCAGCTGTCAATGCAATTTCTAGTTATATCACTGAAACAAAGAAAAATGTGTTTGTATAACTAAAAGAAGGTCTAAGCAATACATGGCATCTTCCAAGAAACACTTTAAAAGTTGGTAGAGGGGGTTTTTTTTGTTATTTGCAGTGTTGTCAGAGTATGATTGAACAGAAATTTACCGCTTTTTTGTTACATAGTTTCCCCTATCAAAATTGGCTTATATGCATACAGATTCTAGAGCTGTACAGTTCTGGACAGTTATTGAAGCCAGATTGCCTAATTTTGACAAATGCACATGGATGCACGGACTAGGATGCACCTATGGAGCAGTTGTGTGTGGTTAGTAAGATGGTCACTTGCCATGTTTTGCACAGATTATGATGTGCAAATGAGGTAGTAGAGGTGCATGTATCTGCAGGTAATGTAGTTATACCTTTCCCTAAATTATGATCCATGTAAGAAGAAGTGCTAGCAATGGTCTGAAGTCAGCCAGGGACCTTAATACTGATTTTTATGTAGGAGGTGTTCCAATAGTATGGGGAAGGTAGTGGCAGAAGACTGAAGGGAAGATTGCTGTTTGTAGCTCCTACAATGATGGTATAAGATTATAGCCAAGTGAGGAACATGTAGTGAAGCCTCACTGATGCCTACTGCATCTTCCTGAAAGGATAGCTTCAGCAACAGTAGAAACATCCCAAAGAGGGATAGAGGTAGAGGCAAGCATAGAAGTGGCCCGGACACCAGAAGAGACTGCTGTGGCTCAGAGTTCACTGTCTGCATTTGGAAATCTGATCTTCTTTCTGGCAGTGAAGTGGAATGTGATTCTTCACATAGCACCAGGATATATACACATACAGAGCTGTGAAAATGCATAGAAATCCTGAATGACAGGAATTTTGAAGGAAAGTTTGCAGTGAAAGCAGTCATTTAATTGAACAGAGGTTGAGCAGGTAGGAGCTTTTCATTTAGTGTGAGATTCTTTTCTAAACCTCTGCTTTGAAAAGGCATATAGCTGTTGCCTGTCAACTAAATTGGACTGGTGTCTTGACGCCACACATTTTTATGCACCAATGGAGCAGAAATGAAAGCTATCAATAATAAGCTTGGCCGTACAGGTGTACGCCCACTTACATTCTAATCTTTATAAAAACCTATTCCATACTTCACTGCTGAGGGGTGAAACTAGTGACAGAAAAAGTATGAGCCTTCCAGAGCCTGTGTGCTACAAGCTCACATTTCCTCTTATCAAGGAAGAAATTCTATTTTGTTTTATATGCTAAGAACGGAGAAAAAAGAGAGTCCAAACACTAAACACATTCAGTGTTCCTGTCAGTGCCAGACTTCTGCACTGGAGGACTTTTGTGTGACATGAAATCAAAAGCTACTGTTCTCTGGCAGCCCTGCCTGTCGTTCAGTCTGCTCCAATAAAAGAGAAAAGAACGTAAAAAGTGGCAACTTCTGCAACTGCGCAAATGATGTATCTCATTGCCAGTAGGCTTGGGGCTGGGATTCAACATATGCACCAAGTCTAGGGCTAGCCAACACTTAGCATGTTTGTTTAGGTATGTTATATACACTGGAAACATATGGTCTTTGTAGTTTACTGCTTTCCAAAGGGACTGGCTTGTACTCTTCCAGCATTAGATTAAAGCATATGAAAAACACCAGAGAGGAACTAGAATCTGATTGACACAGATGTTCCACAGGGCATATGAAATGTACCTTCCCTCCATAAATCACTAGAGTTTTAATCTACTAACTTTCCTCTTAAAGAAATATGTATTTGCAAATGTAATTACCATGCTTTTTAGTGGTTATTGTATTATTATTTGCATGAAACAGACTTAAAGTACCTCATGCATCTCATTTTCATGTGTTTAATGTTGTCATGTGGCCTTTGGAGGGCAAGTGAAGTGCTCCCAACTTCCCAGTGGAAGCCTTTCTTTCAGTGGTATTTCTAGCCCTAAAATGATACTAGATGTCAGAGTTCAAAATGATAAAATTGTGCATAAAGGTAAACGCAAAGAGAGGGTTATAGTCTTGATTTGGGAGGTATGTGAGCTATGAGTATTGATAAAATTTCACAGACTTTTAATACTTTTTAAAAAATATGTGGAAATAGGAACCTCAGCTATAGCCTCTTGCCTTCAGTTTTCCCTAAATAAGATTTTTTTCCTCTTAAAGGATGTAGGAACACAGAATAATTTTTAGTATGAGGGACATAGTTATTTAAAGAGGTTATTTTAAATTCCTGCATTGTCCCTATCCTAGGCATTATTTGCAGAGCGGGGAGAGAGGGGCTCTGTGTGTGAGTACATGTGCATGCATATGTGTATGGACACTTGTAAGTATAGATGCAAATACACACACAGTTAGTTGGCCTGTCACGAATTTGTCCAGCTATTACACAGTATCTCTGTAACTTGAGGTTTAAATTAATAATTACCTGACTGAATGAGGCCTTTTGACTAAGTATGTTTGATATTTAAATGTTTCAATTTCTTTTAGTAATAGGATCCAAACCACTTTGGCAAATTATCCTGTTAAATTACATGACACTCAAGCTGGCAACGAGTTTTATCACCTGCAAATAACTGTTAGTCCAGCACATGGTCATGTTCATGCTATGCATTCACCATGGAGCTTGTTGTAGTTAAGATCCTATTAGCTGAATTACTTTGCAGCAAATTATAAACATCACTATGATTACAGGGACCAAACATCTCCCTATTAATTTCTGAAGAACAGTAGCTCTGAGCGTCAGAGCTACCATTCCAATTACATCGAAATTGGGTTGCTGCACTGTATTGACAAGCAGCACTATGAATAGCACAGGTGTGAATACCTGCTCTCGTGGGGGAGGTTGAACACGGCAGAAAGGGAGCCTCCACAGATCACATGTAGGCTAACTGGAGGGACTGGTAATTTAAGCTAGTTTCTAAGTAAATTAAATCAGACGAACGGTGGGGTGGATTTCACAACTCTTTAGGATGCTTCTCTTTCATAATTTGCTGCCTGTATGTAAACACCTCCTGAAATGCCTTCCGTGATCTAAGGGGCAAACTCTGCCCTGCAGAGGCAAACGTGCATGCAGCCCCATCAGAAATGACGGTGGTTGTGCAAGTGGCATCCAAGGGCTGAATTTGGCCTGACATGTAGAAATTGACATAACTACACCTGGGATAAAAGTGTTAGGAATACAAAATGCATCACTCTAGTAAATCCGTCTTGCTTTTTCTGCTTCCCTACTGTCAGGGTACCTGCTGGAGTGGGAAACTCCTTGGCACAGAGCAGATAAATAACGTTGTTCTCATAAAGGAGCTATTTAGAATGCCATATTAAGTTACTTTTTTTCTTTTTTTTCTTTTTTTTTTTAATTTGGGCTATTTTGAACACCACTTGCTGCATTGCAAATTATTGCAGTGCCTTTCAGCTAAGTTTGCTAAATGTGTATATAGCAGTTGTTAGCTTAGCCTGGTTGGTGTCTTTGGAGTCAAATCTGAGGAAAAAGAGGAGGTGGTTGTGCCACCCTAGCAGGAGGGCAGGGCCAGGGGTATCAGCATCCCCTATCATCCAGAGGGTCAGCAATCTGCACCAAGCCTTTTGTAGTTCCTTTTTCAGAAAATGTCCAGTTGATACAAACAAGCAGATTAGGAAAATCTGATGTCAGAAATAGCATTTCTGCCAAACCTTGTTCAGTCCTTTCATCCTCTCTAAGATGAGAAACTTTTGTTAGCAACTCCACCCAAACTTCTTAGGTAGTCATGGCCCGTCCCTATATCACTCACCCCCTTGTTTCTTAATTTACTGTAATCTCCAATTTTAAATATATTTCTTTTCCAGATCTTGAATTAGGGAGCTGCTTACTGCAGCTCTACAATTAGGGAGCTCTATATTGTCTGAGTAGGAATGCAGGGGAAAAACATGGATGGGATATTTCTTAATTTTATCAGTCTGCAATGCTATATATTTATTTTATTTGTTATTAAATTGTAATTTTGAGAACAGTAGTTTTTCATTTTTCCTGTAAGTCAGGAAGTATGATAATTTTCACAAGAGCATTTGAAGTGAAACAGATTATAACAAATCAGTAATAGTAACTGTTACCTGCTGGTTTTAATCATCACTAAAATGCCAGAAAGGTTAAAAAAAATCCTCAAGCCCTGATACAAGAAAGCACAGATATGCACCAAACGAGTGTAACGTTTCTATTTCGTGTTAGATCAGTTACTGTACAGAATTGGTGTTTTAACTCCCATTTGTACTTCTGTTGATAAGTGAATACCTTAGATGGAGCGTTTTGCATGTGGCAGCTGCCTTCAAGGACAAACACAAAGGCTTGTCGTAGAACTCAGCACGTTGATGTCATGCTGCAAAAAACATCAGGAAATTGTGAAGAAATAAATAACTTGAGCCCCATCATTATGATAGTTAATGGCTTTAGGGATGGCACTAAAGCAGACAATATGGTCAGAATGAAGTCTCCATCTGTGTCTGTGCTGTCAAGGGAAATAGTTTTACATCATTTCTTATCTCTCTTTTGGTCCCTGTGACAAGTAGCCCATGAGGTGTTCAGACCCTGCATTGAACTGACTAATGAAAGATGATAGGATGGGAATTGATAAGTGAATTTAGCTTGACTGTAAACCCTGCAACGTCAGACGGCAACTCCTCCTCTTATCCCTTTTACAATCTTTCTTTTAGTACGGTGCCCCTGAAAACCTTCCTGCATAACTCTGAAATGTCATTTTCACAGTGATTCGGAAGTGATCAGAAAGGCAAGCAAAATGACATAGGGAGCAGGGCTAAATTAATGGGCTGTCAAAAAAGTATTCTCACTTGGAAGGATTTCAGGCTTCTCTCAGATCTGATGCTAACCCAGAAAAAATCTTGACAAAACTGAATTCTATTAATTTTCAATATAAAAGTTGGAAAAGTTTTGCAATATACTTTTAGCTCATAACGAGACTATTTGTGTTTATTCCCCATTTTGGTGACAGGCAAACCCTGATGCTTGATCCCAGAGAGAGGTCAAGAGGGTTACTCATGTGAGTGAAGTCATATACATGCTTAAATGTGAGCGCAGTGGGAGCCACAGTTTAGTGATCTGGTTCACTCTGAGTAAGAACTTTGAATGCTCGTTTGAAATAGTCCGAGCTGTCTGCAAAAAAAGCACAGCAAGTTAAACAAATCTCCCTTGACAAGCAGCCCCTGCCTCCCAACCTCAACAGGGGTGTGTTGCAAGCTTGCTGATATATCTTGGTGAAAATCACCGCCTAAAAAGTATTTTGGAGGTAAGTTGTTACAACTTTTTCAGGCCCCAGTTACAAACAGAAAAGCAAAATCTCACCAAACAAGAAGACAAAACAACTTTTTAAAATTAGGTTTATTTTTAAAAAACCTTTCAGACTGAATAACTTGGTTCATTTTGTTCCAATCTCGCTTTTGTGGCTTGGGAATATAATTCGTAATTGTTCCATTTTTCAAGACCACACTCATGAGTGTGTAAAGGTAGTAAAGCCTGATTGTGTTTTTGAACTGACTTGACTGTGTCAAGAAGCAATGGCTTAATCCTTCCTCTTCTTCTGGAATCTGTGTTTTGAATTCCTGTATTACCAACTTGCACCATTTTATTTTCTTAATTTTCATGGTCTCTAATGTTGCGTCCTCCACGCTCTGCAATATTCAGGCTCTGAGGCAATGTCACTGAACTATAACAAAGAGCTCATATCCTTCTAAATCCTTAAGCCTGATTATTTGGATAAACTCTGACTGGGTGCTTAACGGTTTGAAAATTGGACATAATGTCTAAGCAATGAATCATACCTTATTCTCTATTAACTCCAGTCACCAGAAGCAGAACCACCCCAAACTTGAATGCATGCAGATCGTGGATGGGACGAGTTGCTGTCTAGAGTGACTCTGGAGGGAAAACTATCTGAGATTTGATAGATGCATAGCATTTTATAACAAAGTGAGATGAATCCTATCAAATATGATCAAACAAGTATCAGTTTCTAGAGGTTCATAAATACGAATGTAAAACTGTTCATCTACTTGATCTAGGTCACCTATTTGAACCTAATTTAAAAAGGTGGCTGGTTTGCCTTTTCTTCCATAAAGAAGGTACTAAGTATGAGGAGGGCAAAATGCTGAGGTAACGTCTAAGGTTCTTTTATTTGTTTGATGTTGGTGTGGAGGGGAGAAATTGAGAACAGAACAGAGAGTTGTAAACTTGAACACTTTAACTGCATCACTTATCATTTGCTGGGAATCAGGGCTTATTAGCTAAGGATACAGCTGTTGGTTTTTCAGGTCAAGAGCCAGAGCTAGATCTTTGTGATAAGTATATAATTTTTTTATTTTTTCTTTTCAGTAGTGAAAGTGAAAATTAAGGCGAGAAGAAGTAAATGCTGTCCTGAAATTATTTTACTGGAAAAAAAAAAAGAAAGAAATGTGTATTTATTATTTTGGAAAAAAAAAAAAGGCAGATCTTTGGAAAATGTTCAAACAGAATCCTTTATATTCACAGAGGTTTTTCCCTTATTTGGGGGTGGGTGGGGGTGGGGAGAGTTGGGGATTTGTGCATATATTCTGAATTCCTGGACCAGGGCTTGTGAGAAGTTTAGTTCTCTGTACATGAAAATCAGCTCCCCCCCTTGACTCCCCAAATAGAATAAGGCAGTAGGAGTTTGTAGTCTCCTGAACTTTGTATTTGTGGAAGAATGAGTCAGTCCTCCTACAGGTTATCGAAACAATTAGCTATGAGGGGATTACAGTAAGTTTGCTGGATAATAAAGACTATATATTTCATATAAGCATGGAGAATTAGTTTGCACACTTACACATACGGTTTAACTGACCGCAACTGTGCACTGAAATAATTAAGGAATATAGGTAGGGGTTAGTCCTATCTCTGAAATGAATCAGGTATAAGTAGTTCCTCAGCTGAGTCTGTTACATGTTCTATTAAAAAAAACCAAAGCTTAAGTCAGACCCAGCAAATTTAAAGCAGCTCTTTGCACTGCTTTTAGGTCATCTTTTGCAATATGTTTAAATGTGCACTTCATCTCAGTTTAAAAGGTATTCCTGCCATAATGGCAGTTCAGGAAGGCAGCAAATAATGAATCATCCAAACATGAAGTTTTCAGCCAAATTAGGACACCACCACCACGACCACAAAGCTGCCAACTTCCGCTAGAAAAAACAGATTCTATCCTTGTGAGTTCGAGCTGCTGAAATAAGCACTTGTGTGCCTGCTTGTATTGCTTTCCTGTCTTTGTGCTTTGCCATTCTGTACTGATTTTTAGTATAAGCCATGGGAAGTTTAGTTTCTCAAGTTTCATCTTGACTTGGATCCACACCTCAGAGCTGGATGATGGAGCTCTACGCAGGTGTGGTGCAGCACTTCTAGGAAGGTGGAATGAAACCCATCTGCCTCTTCCAAGCTCTAGCCATACCACCCGCCCGTACTCTTATACAATATGCTGAGACTGCTGGAGGAAGATGCATAAACCATGTGCAGCTTCCGTCTAAACTTTCCTTCTCTGAGACTTCAGGGACAGGCTCAGTGAAGAGGGCTGGACAATACATGAGAACAGGTCTACAGTCACCCCCATCATATTGCCTGCTTCCTGTACTGGTAATAGGGACGAAATTATTCTGAGGCCTCCACAAACTTCTCTGTGCAGGGTGAGTGGGGTTTAAAAGTCACTTGCTTTCTTTCCACACGTCCAGAAATTTCAGCCAAGACTTCCATGATCTGAATCTCCTGATTACGAATAGTTATATACTTTTTTGGTTTAATGGTCCCTTTTGAAGCCTTTGGATACTCTCTGTTTTGTCTTCTGATGCATTGATTTTGCTCAGAATGCTATGCCTCCCTGTAATTTTCCGTAACTAATTTTGGAAATTAGATTTTATACCATCTTCCAACCCCACACTTCTCCCTTTTTCTCCATCTTTTAAATCTTTTTAACAGTATTTCTTCTTAAGCATTCACTCAAAAACTCCTCTAATGTTTACAGAAGCATTTTTCTAAGGTGCCTCTGAGGAAGGCATGCCTTATATATCGCTAACATTTGTAGAATCAGGTTTTAAATATTAGATGTGAGGTCATAGATGCTGGTGTTTATTTTGGTCAAAACAAAAATTGCCCCAATCTTAACCTTTAGAGCAGTAGAAATTCAGTGATCTTCTTGTTGTGAAACAGCACCACAAAGCTATCTTGATTTTTTTCATTTTAAAAACATGCTTATAAATAATCAATATGTAACTCAGATAAAGATTCCTGTAGTGCATATTTCAGTTTATGAACAAGATAACCTACTCCTACCGTGAAAAATTTCCACTAAACTGTACTGTTCTGGCTATTTAAAAAATACCAGGCCAGACAATGACAAACAAACTCAATGTAAGATGTGCACATGAATTAAGCATAGCCTATATGCATTTTTTAGTTACTCCACGTTAGTGGGAATAATTTTTTGTGTTTTTTGATAATAAAACCAGCAATATTTTTAGCTAGACAAAAAAAAGGAAAAAAAATTTCACATAGTGCAGTTGGAATTGATTAACACAGAAGACTAAGTTGAGATTGGAAGCCCCACTGGGGAAAACCAAAAATAAAACCAAATAAAAGAAAACAGAAACCAAAGGAGTATATATTAAAGGGGAGGCAACTGATTTTCCATAAGGTTGGGTTTTGCTTGTGATGAAAAAATATCTCTAAAAGATACCAGAAAAAGATTCACATAGTGATGTTGGAATTGATTAACACAGAAGACTAAGTTGAGATTGGAAGCCCCACTGGGGAAAACCAAAAATAAAACCAAATAAAAGAAAACAGAAACCAAAGGAGTATATATTAAAGGGGAGGCAACTGATTTTCCATAAGGTTGGGTTTTGCTTGTGATGAAAAAATATCTCTAAAAGATACCAGAAAAAGAGAAGGGATCTGAGTGCATTTCATGGATTATGTTTTTCTGACAGAAAACAGAATTGTCCTGTTGTAGGTTTGTCAAAATAAATATAGAGATACCGTTTTATTTTCTGCTACTTAATGTTACTCTACTGCTTCCTTAAAAAGGTATTTTCTGTTGCTGGATATGCAAGTAGAAACACAGTGGCCACATATTTGACTTTTGTAAGAAAAAAATAAACACCTGGTGAGATGCTGTTTTCTGTATCCTTTTTGGTATCTGTGAAAGAGATTAAAGATGTCCTCTTTAATTTATAAAGCCTTTGGGCACTGAAATATAGCATAATTAATTGCAATTCTCTGAATACAGAAGTAAAACAGCTTTAAGAGAATGGTTAGCAGATCTTAAACTCACAGCTCGCATTGGTTTATACCTTCTGACTGAACTCTGATGATTTTTTTTTTTCTTTTTTTGTTCAGTGATGTTCTTAAATTTGATCTGGTTTCCAACATCTATTATTTAACTTTGATAAACAAAAATAAAATGCCCTACCAAAAAATGCTTCACATATATCTTGGCTTCCTGATTCCTGTAATGTATTCATTTGGAAAGCCAACTTTTCTCAAGGTCATGGATTTAAAAACAAACCAAAATATAAACCAAACCAAAACAAAAAACAACAAAACCCCCCAAAACAACAAAAGCAACAAGCACCAAACAATAGCTGGCTCAGGTTTGTTTTTACTGGGTTACACAGTAAGTCATGTGTGGGCTTTATTTGTTTTAAATTTCGTGCCTAACAATTTCTTAGCCAAACAACCTTGACAGTGTCCCTTTAACTTATTCATAGCAACACACAGAGACATCACAGTGAATTTATTTACATCTCTAAGTATTTCTGGGGCCTACAGCTTCTTCACAAAATCTTCTGTGCTGAACTTCAGAATAAGCTTTACTGCCCATTTGGATTGATTGATTGATGGGCCTGTGAGCCCAGTTACTCTTCTGACAAGCTGTGCTCCCAGGAGCTGGGTAAATAAACAGGTCAGTGAAGCGAGAAGTATGTGGCTTTGTAGTATGTTTTGTGCAAGCAGGCTATTGTTTCACCACAAGATTACCTAGAGTATATCAGATGGGCAGTCGTTGGGGCTGGACATTACTTAACCTTGCACGCTCTGGAACAGAGAGAACAGTTTCTGATGGCTTTGAAATGAGCTTGCGCTAACCAAGCTATTAAATGATAGTTAATACAAGATTCTGAGAAATAATTTGAATTCATGAACTCATCAGGCATTATTTAGATGTAAGTTTTTTTCATTAGCATTTATATTTGCCAAGCATCTCTTCTTGCTTTTCATGTGTACTACAGACAGGTTCCATTTCTTTTTGTAAGTGTCAGCAATCATTGGCATCGTGGTTAGTACTAATCTTGGACTCATAATGACTCTTTCCATCTTTAGGTCCTCTATGAGCCGTCTGGAATCTTTGACTAGGTTGATCTGTGAGCTCCTTTTAGGCAGTGCCATAAAAATGTAAAAGTCCTGCTGTGCTTAATTAAAAAAGAAGCATCAGTATCTCTTATGTACAACTAATGGCATTTTCTTTTAAATTGGGAGGAAGATCTAGCAAGGCTGGTCCAGATCCTCAGCTGATAATTTACATTTATTAAGGGTCTGGCATAGGGAGTCTGCCTATGGAATTTTGATTGCATTTATTTTTTAGTTAATGCACACAGTTTGAATTAGGTACTTCAATCATTGCACTGTGTTTCAGTAATGAACATCATCATTGATAACTACGAATTACAGCTCCAAGTAAAAGATAGGCACATTCATATCCTTCTTCAGGCTTTATTAAACTTTTCTGACATTTAGAAAATGCAGTTTGCTTTCCTACTGTTATGCATTAGAGTTTTAGGAGAACTCAAATGGGATATATTTGCACTGTGCATAACCATGGTTTGGGGAGCAATATATTCAGGGAATCCATTTAGAAGTAAATAATTTTTCTGAATGGCATCCTTCAAATGAGGGTGTGCCTGCACTATGCATGTCACAGATCCAGCCTCGCTTTTTCTTCTTGTCATTGCCAGAATTACTCCTCTGCTCTTTTCCTACAGCATGCAGCATGCTGAATTTTCATTGGCATTTGCCTTCTCTGCTCAGAGCTGATTCCGCTTCAGTGGGATGTCTGCATAGCATCATGAAGCACTTTGGGAGATAAGATGCTGTAGAAATATAAACAAGTAGGGGAGTTTCTAAGCACTTGACCTATTACCTGGGGTGCACAGAGGGACCCTGATTCTGGCTAAGGCAAGCAACTGAGGACCCCTGTGGTATGGGAGATGCAGTTTAAAGTCGATTGTCACTGATAAAGGAGAGTAACTGAGGTTAAAATTTAGTTTGCTGAACTTTTGCAATTTCTTGTGGCCAAAATGCTTTTTGAGGAGTGCACAACTAGAAAGTTACTTTAGATTGTTTCAAGGCTCCCACCTGATCACAAGGTCAAGAAATTACAGGACCACCAGGCTATATTCTCTGTCCTTTTTTGAATCAGAGGATCTGTATCTATGAAAAGATTGTTATGTGGAGACTAGCCAATTAAACCATTTACTTACACAAAAGAAAACTGGATGAATCTTGAGAAGTCATCTAGTTTACTGCCTCTGCCTCAGAATAAGGTCAGATGCTTGTCAGATGCTGACAGATGCTTGTCCTACATTTTATTTAAAATACATGATAATGGAGGCTCTATATCTTTCTGAGATCAGGTCTTCTATTGGTTCACTGTCCTTGTCTATAGAAAGCTTTCCTGGAAATGTACTTATATCTGCTTTTCTGCAATTTAAGCCCATTTTTGCACCCTGTTCTGTCCCTCACAGATATCAAGAACAATCCATTCCTTTTTGTTTTCTGCACTACTCCTTCACAGTCTATTACCATTCTTCCTTTAAAGCTTTGCTTTTCTGGACTAAAAGCTACGTCTTTCAGCTCTTCCTTGTGGGTTCATATTCCACAGGCCTTTGAATACTTTGTTTGCTCTTCTCTAGGCCACCTTCCATGCATGTGTGTCTTTCTTGTAGAGCGTGCCCAAAGCAAGGCACCGTGCTTAAATTTAGCACTGCTGGTGCTGGATGGTGCAGCAAGTCATTTGAAGTTTCTTGCAGCTGTTTGCATTCACACAGCCAGTGATGGTGTTTGTCTCATGCCATGGCCTGACAGTGTTGACTTAGGTTCAACTTGTACCCCGCTACACTGCTGCCTCATTGCTTGTCCCCCTCAGCTGATAATTTCTGCCCAATGATATCTTTAAATGGTCCTGTTTGAACTGAATTCTTTTTTTTCCCAATCCATTTTTCTAGTTTCTCAGCAATGCAAATCCTGTCCTCCAGCATGTGTGTTGTCACTTCATGTGGCGCTATGTGCAAGCTCAATATTCCACCATTGTGTTATTTAAGAAGAAGATGAGAAAAAAACCCTTTGAATTTGGCAGCAATAGGTTGAACAGGTGAGGCTGACTGTTGAACACCAGAGGTAGCTCAGCCTGCCAGTCTATTTAAACAACTGAGTAAATCAGCTGCTGCTGAGCTTGGGGAGAAGGGAAGCAGCCAAGTGTGCAAGCCCAGTCTGCTGTTGCAACTTCAGTGGTATAGAAAACAAAATGTAAAAGAGAAGGCAAGGAGATATTTATGGCTTTTGGTTAGAATCAAAGTGATTACCAATTTAATCTTACTAGGGTGGTAATAATGAAAATAAATGATATTTTGCACTCATTTGGACATGAAATTAATTAACCCCCTGAAAAGTACGAGATGGAAGGGGGTTAGTAGAGAGATCCTGAACTGTAAGGATGTACCATAGATTACAGCTGAAGTAAATTTTACTTACTGAAAAGAAACGATTGGGGTACTCATTTTTTAAGACAATGGACTTAGTTATAACTGCAGTTCACTTAATTAAAATACCTTTGAGAAAACTTTATATTATCACAGTTTAAAATGTCTATTATTTTCTAGTTTCTTTAGCATTTCTCTGTATTTGCATTAGGAAAGATATCTGCTGATATTTTCTTTGTTCACTGTAGGGACAATAAATACTGCAACTTGTCAAACAACAAAAACATCTATTAGTGAAGAAGTGGTTGCTAATATACAAATCAACAAACATTATTAACAGTGAATTATGGAATAAATAGTAATTTTGAAAAGCGGCTCCTACTTATTAGAATTAAAAAGATCTTTTGCTTGTCTCATGAAGCATATGCAAGGTTTTCTATGGGGTTTTGCCGTATGCCCTCAGTGAGGGACATCACTTAGTTGTTCTGGCCAAACTGACCCACTTTCCTCCTGCTCTCTACCAGCACTCCTACTCCTTCCCATCAGAGGAGGAGGGGAGGAACCCTACGGCAGCGCTGGCTGCCCAGCATGCTGGTGCATCCATGCAGCCCAGGCTGTGCTGATCCTTTCCCACGTGAGAACAGGCTGCATTGGTGCAGATTGGTGGTCTGTTCGACCCAGTAAGCGGTCTCTAACAGTGGCTGTAAGCAGGCACCAAGGAAAAAATAAAAAGAGGGCAATCATGTACACTTTTCTGATTCTCTCCGAATGTCCAGCTGTGTTCAGCTCAGAAATTTCATGACCCCATTGTTGCTTAATTAGCAGTCTGCTTTGGATCTTTCTTCTCCTTCTGCAGTCTTCTCCTGAGCTCTATGAATTGCACCCACACCGTCCTTTGTCATAGATATCTACCGCCTGACGCATGGAACCACCTCCTTCTGTCTGTTTTGAGTCTGGTTCCTGCTGCCTTATTGGATAGCCTGTATTTTATCCAAAACTGTATAGATTTCTGTATCCCCATAACATCTTCTTTCCTGACAGGACAGTCCTCGTTCACGCCTCATATGGAAGCTGTTCATTACATTTGACAATAGCTTTAAAATTTGAGTAGGGCGTATCACCTGGATTGGTCTTGTCCACATGGTCATAAATCCATTCAAAGAACTCTCAAGAGGTTTGTAAGGTGGGATTTCTGTTTAGAGAAGCCATACTAAGTCTTCCCAAGCTTACTATATTTATCTAATGTCAATAAATCTGTAACAGAAACTAAACAGTCAACTAAAACTATATAGTAGCTGAATCTCTATAGTAGAAATAGCCTCTACCTATTTGCCTTATATACTTGCCAGACTTACAGTCCAGTAGCTCCTCATGTTTCTCCACACTACCCCAGAAACCTGTTTTAAGACTGGAGACACTTTTGACATCTTCCAGTCTTCATGTATCAAAAAAGTTGGCCCCATATATTCTCCGATGGAGGTTCTCTAGTGGAGGTTTGCTCAGGAGGTACTAGAAGAAGGGGTGGATGATTCATTGGAGGACAGTCATTGACCTATAAAATTTTTTACCTCTGCTTAGCGTCCCCTACAATGTATATATGTGACATTTGCCTTGAGTACATGAAGATCACTGAAGTAACCCCAAACAGTTGTATTTTCTGCCCTCACGCTTTGTCTTTCACTGGGGTCACCATCTGGGTTAGTCAGTAACACAAACCCATTATTATATTCTTATTATTTAGGCCTGGAATTTAAATCCATGCAGATTCTGAGGTACTTGTTGAGATGGTTAGCTTGTTGATGAGGCTTACTTCTAGACTGTCATAAACAGGTTGATCTATTCCGACAGCAGCATGGTTTACTCTTTCTTTACTGAATACTTTTTCATGGCATTACAGTACTCCAGTGATTGTTTTTCTGTCACTGGTTTTCTGATATGCGTAGTAAATCAGTGTCTTCATTTAGAGATAGACATTCCACTTCCCCCATTTTATTTTTAGCCTTCTAACATTTGTGTACCTCTGTGTTTTTTCTTTGCCTGGTTCTCCTTAAGTGTCACTCCATTTGTTTTTTGCTTCCTCTTTATTTCCAACTTCTGACCTATCTTAGTTTAGGGATGAAGAACTTTTGCATTTGCTTTCTTAGAAGTGCCATCCCAAATCATATGCTCTTATGCATATGCCAGTCTTTCCTCATTACTCAGTTTTAGTTCACTGATGTCCTTCCTGGTTTCAAGGGAGAGCAGTTTAGTTTCTTTACGGTTTAGTGTCTGTATCTTTGGAGTCTTTTTTTTTCCTCCCTTTCTGTCCCCAATGTGCAGATAGCAGGTACGAGGTGAAAAGAAGCCTGACTACTGTAGAAACCGAGTCACATAAATAAAAGGAAATGCAGTATTAACTGCACAATTTGTTCAAATCGAGTGTAATGAATGTGAAAAATGTGCAGAAGTAATACCATGGATGTCACAATTTCTGCTAATTCCAGAAAATTTATCTCAATCAGGTAACAGCCTTAAAAAAAAAAAAAGGGGGTAAAAGAAAAAAAAGGCAAACCACAAAGCTTCTGCCTGTGAAACTGTAGTTATCTCAGCATCTCTTAAGGCACGTACACCCTAATTCAACAAGGTTCTTAAGCTCCTACTTAATTTAGAAGGACTAGCAGATTTCAAGAGTATTCAACTATGCACTTAAAGTTAAATGCATATTTAAGTATTTAGATGAACCAGGATCCTTAAAAGAAAAAAAACGCAAACCACAAAGCTTCTGCCTGTGAAACTGTAGTTATCTCAGCATCTCTTAAGGCACGTACACCCTAATTCAACAAGGTTCTTAAGCTCCTACTTAATTTAGAAGGACTAGCAGATTTCAAGAGTATTCAACTATGCACTTAAAGTTAAATGCATATTTAAGTATTTAGATGAACCAGGATCCTCCTGAAACAAGCTAGGTAGAGGAATGAACTTGTAAAAATATTAGATAATATGATCAAGAAGCTTCCTCAAAATAGTCAAAGCAATAGCTGTATGTTTGTCCTGTAAATGTACTAATAGATACCCCATTTGACTGAACAAAAACCATGAAGGGAACAACCTGTAGTATATAAATTACAACAAAGAAATTATTAGGGCAAAGAAAAGGCATTTTAGGTTGTGAATTAGATGATGGAAGATATATGTAAACTGCTAATTACTTTATATAGTAATTAATTATGCATAGAGAAGAAATAGATATACAGAAGGAATTTACAGGGATTGTAAGTCAGTGTAGTGGTAAATAGCTCACATATAGAATTTAAAAAATAACCAAGTACTTTATAGTGTATACACAATGTAAAATATATATCAGGTGTTTTATTAATTGCACTTTCCTCCAAGGTGCATAAAAATTTTATTGCATACTATATTACATACTTTCTCACTGTAGAAGCTTGTTTATTCTTACATATTTTGTTCTCTGAGGTCCAGCAGACATTGCCATTATTTTGATTATTGTCTGATGTGGCCTACTCCAAACTTAGTGTCGTAATGGGTTTGTTTAAGTGAATCCAGTGAAATAATGGGAGTTTTGCCTACATCAGGATTGTTAGGAGTTGCCCCAAATAGTAATCTGAGATAATTTAAATAATCACAATTAGAGAATATCTCTTGCACAGACTCTGAACACAGAATAAAAAATAAATAAATCAATCAATGTCAGGTTCCTTATTTTACGAGTAATTCTCACATGACAGAAAACTCACATTAGTGAGTACTAATTTTGCATATTTAATAAGCTCTTTGAATCTACAAGTAGGTGGGACCGTACGTTCATGGCTCTCTTTTCTCACATGAGAATGGTTTCTGGTGAAACTACTGGAAAAACACAACAGTAAACCAATTTGAGCTTTGCATAAGTCACATAAATGCTTGCATTGGAGCAGAACAAAACACACTTGTCATAATAGTATGAGAGCCTTAGTAGGCAAGGAGGCTGTTGGAGCTGGCCCTGGCCTTTAATGTGCTCTTGTCACTTAATCTTCTTCCCATCAGAAAGGCTTTTCCTGAAGAATACAGAAAGTTGTGTAAACTGTTTCTTTTGCCCTACTGCACATCGTTGAAGGCTACAATTTTGTCTTCAGAGATAAGACATGACTTCCCACAAAGGCCTGTCTCTCCCTGAAGAGCAAATCCTCACAGATAGAAAATAAACACTGGCCTTCGACACAAGGTTGTTCTCTGCTGGCAATTACAGGCAGAAAACTGACCAAAAAATCCTCTCTCATCTTTCTGAGTAGAGAAATACTGAAGTACCTTGTGTAGTTTGTGTTTGTTTTAGATCACACATAATTACCCATCTACTGGTGGTCTTTGAAATGAACTCCCTGTCACCTCAATCGTAAGATCAGTAGGTGAGGGAACTTGTTTAAACAAACAGACAGGCAAAGAAACCCCCCAAGCCATTATTTGCTTCAACCACATAACCAAACTCATGGTTCAAAAATTTCATTGGTAATTACGGTAATGAGCAAGGTATGCTGCTGAACCTCAGTGGGACTCTGCTGGAAAGCAGACAAGATTGGAATGCTTTCTGAACTCCTCGGTGATTTCGCATCAGTCCTTTTACACAACTCTCATAAAGGATACAATGGCAAGATAGTATAAAGCTCAGAAAACTTCAGATAATGTGCTTTCAACACACTACATATCTGGGGGTTTTTTTATTACACACTAGCTCTGTCTATGAGATCTTGAAACTCTTGATACAGCATTCTGAAGAGATATCATCTGGACTTGTATGTTTTTCTTATGATCTAATGGGTAAAAGGGAGGTATTTAAATTGTAGATGAAAATTATTTTATTTCTTTTTTTTTTTTAGTAACTGTACATTGGTAACACCTTAGGAATTTGGGATATGCATTTAGGTATCTCTGGAACCAGATTATAAGTTGAAGAGTCTGTTTCTGACCTTTTTCACTGTAATGTTAACATTGAGCATGAACCTGGAAAAAATTGGAAATAATTGTTGTTGTCATTATGGATACATAGTGACAGTGGTTATTGCAGTTAACTGAAAATACATTCCCCTCCTGCAGCTGTTGACTCTAATGCTTATCTGTCACTGTGTTATTGGAAGATGGAAAAGATGTCCTTTATAATTTGCCAGTACTACATCTTATTCTTACCTTGCAGATTTTACTGCTTACATGTTTTCCTGTACCCTTTCGTGTAGTTACACTACAGGTTTCCCTTTAACCCTTTGCAGTTATGTATTATTTATATACATGTCTATATGTATAAAAAGCTTAGCTGTGGTGCAAAATGCTCATGCATTGTCTTGGGTTATGTTGTTAGTAATGTTACAGCGTTACAAAGTGCTTATACAGTAGTAGCTTCTAATGCTGTTTTAGAGTCCTTAATGTCTGGTTTCAAAGCAAGTAAATATTAATTTTATCTTGCTTAGTGTACTTCTACTTTATGATTAGAACAGGACTTTGCATTGCCTACAAGGGAGTCTGTAGTTCAATATTACAACCCCAGAATGAAACAGTACAGCCTATATATCTATATATAGATCTATTTTATGAATAGTTTCACTATCAGCTATATCTTTTACTATATTGAATTAGACATATCATATGAAGGCTATGTTTCTGTCTGCATTAATGAGTGAAATGAAACCTTTTTTTAAAAAAAAATACAATTTAACTAAAAATTAACATTGGCCAACTTTTGCCTAGGTGAGGGAAAAACATGAAATATGAATGAATAGAATCATAGAATCATAGAATCAGAAATACAGTTCCTGTGCTATATTCTTTATTTTTCGTTTTGGTTTTAAAATCAGAAGTTCAGTCTTCTTTTTGAAGCAATAGCTGGGTTTTTTGGTTAATGACATTACTAACTTATTTCAAAATTTCTGATTGTTGTAAACCAGCAGGTAACTGTGAATTATGGATCTCTGATTTCACTGCAGGGTCAGGTGACATAAACTACCACGGTGTTTTATATGCCACCAGAACCCTGGCAAGGTGGAATTATAGGCTCGTAACTCAGAGTTTTCTTGGTTTTATAATCTGATGTTATATATAGACTCAAATCCCATACCCTGTGCAGGACAGCCTCCAGCTCCTTCACTGCTCCAACCCGCAACCCCATTTCTGCTCCCTTTGCATCAGTTCTGTGCTTGTATCCCTATCAGCTTTTGGCATGGCTGCACAGAGGTAGCTCCATTCACTGATCTGCCAGATGCAGAAGGGGCAAGGGGAGAGGTGCAGGATAAGATCTGTTCAGGTGCCATCCATATCTAGTCACTCATGGATTCATATACTTTCTAGGGGACTTAATAGCCTTTTGCTGAGATTAGAGCAGCAGGACTCTGGGGTTCAATTTGAAGCTCTGTGAGCTGTGTGCTACAAACTGCAGCAGCATTAAGCATTTCTTCTACCTCACTCATCCAGATCCTCATTTCCACAGCCCAGGCAAAGGCCTGGCTCCCTTCTCCCCACACTGTCTCCGTCTCTCTCCACTAGACTGGCCTTCCTCTTTTGGTAAGACAACAGGTTTTTTTCTCCCCAGGCCTTTCTATGCATCCCTATTGCTCCATTCCTCTTCTCTGTACTCCTTTTAGTTATCTATTTACCAGCTATTTCCTCTCATAATACCAGGAGATTTAAAAAAAAAAAAAAAAAAGGACAAAA
>NW_008794665.1:3684603-3685629 GCF_000699145.1 Aptenodytes forsteri
CAGGCCCGGTGCCATGTAAACCTCCCCATGATCAAAAAAGCCAAAATTCCTCCGATGGCACCAGCCCCTGAGCCACACGTTGATCAGGTGTGTTTTCCTGCTCCTTTCAGTATCCAAATACAGTATTCCTGTGCTATATTCTTTATTTTTCGTTTTGGTTTTAAAATCAGAAGTTCAGTCTTCTTTTTGATATAGCAATAGCTGGGTTTTTTGGTTAATGACATTACTAACTTATTTCAAAATTTCTGATTGTGGGAAACCAGCAGGTAACTGTGAATTATGGATCTCTGATTTCACTGCAGGGTCAGGTGACATAAACTACCACGGTGTTTTATATGCCACCAGAACCCTGGCAAGGTGGAATTATAGGCTCGTAACTCAGAGTTTTCTTGGTTTTCTAATCTGATGTTATATATAGACTCAAATCCCATACCCTGTGCAGGACAGCCTCCAGCTCCTTCACTGCTCCAACCCGCAACCCCATTTCTGCTCCCTTTGCATCAGTTCTGTGCTTGTATCCCTATCAGCTTTTGGCATGGCTGCACAGAGGTAGCTCCATTCACTGATCTGCCAGATGCAGAAGGGGCAAGGGGAGAGGTGCAGGATAAGATCTGTTCAGGTGCCATCCATATCTAGTCACTCATGGATTCATATACTTTCTAGGGGACTTAATAGCCTTTTGCTGAGATTAGAGCAGCAGGACTCTGGGGTTCAATTTGAAGCTCTGTGAGCTGTGTGCTACAAACTGCAGCAGCATTAAGCATTTCTTCTACCTCACTCATCCAGATCCTCATTTCCACAGCCCAGGCAAAGGCCTGGCTCCCTTCTCCCCACACTGTCTCCGTCTCTCTCCACTAGACTGGCCTTCCTCTTTTGGTAAGACAACAGTTTTTTTTCTCCCCAGGCCTTTCTATGCATCCCTATTGCTCCATTCCTCTTCTCTGTACTCCTTTTAGTTATCTATTTACCAGCTATTTCCTCTCATAATACCAGGAGATTTAAAAAAAAAAAAAAAAAAGGACAAAA
>NW_008794665.1:3685657-3692645 GCF_000699145.1 Aptenodytes forsteri
ACCAGGAGATTTAAAAAAAAAAAAAAAAATCAATAAAAGTGGGGCACACTTGGGCAGGCATGCAGTGTAGTAGTTTCAGCTTAAAAAACCAAGGTTGGAGAAACATCTAAGGAACTAGAAGCAAATATATCTGTTCCAACTGTAGTGAGAGAGAGACAGAGAAGTATGGCTCTGTTACTGTGAGAAATGTAGAAGCAGGGAGAGATGGTTGAGATTAGTATTTTCAATGTATAGGACAAGGAAAATTGGAAAAATAAGAATATGGCAAAAAATACTGTGTCAGTGAGAAGATAGATTGATGGGGATAAAAATTTGATACTATATAGGAGAAGAAAGAGGCAGGCTTTCAAATGAATGAGTCTGCATGTACTGAACCTGGCTAAAACACTGTTTCCTCAGAAAGAAATTACTGTAAAGATTGTATGGGAGTACTTGACACCTGGGCAAGGAAATTCAGGAACTGAAGCACCTTTTAGAGGACCTAGAAGAGAGGCTGAAACGTAACAAAAGGCTCTTCATAAGCTCATCAGTTCACGCAACTTCTGGTAGATGTGAACTGGCTGCTCCCTGGGTTTAGAGGAGGGTGAGAGCACTGAGCTTCTATCAACTCTCCAGCAGAAGATGGGGGCAAAACTAGAATTAAAACAGCACTGAAAAAGTTTGTTACAGTGATAGTATTTGACATGGTGCCCTTGCAGCAGCAGGGAATAGGACTTGATCCGAAAGGTCCCTCCTGGTTGTAGTTTCCTAAGTTCACTTCTAGAGCCTTAACAATACTTTTAAGAAATTGTACTTACTGGCAAAGGATACTGAGTAAGCTTTTAATACAGTTTAGTTAGCTACCTTAAAAAAATAGTTGGCTGTGTTTGAATAGATGGAACTGAGAGCGTTTTATCCTGTTGCTATGTAACGCTGCCTTTGTGGATCCAGGAAAGGTTATGATGTTTCTGAGGAAACATCAACATTTTCATTGTTTTTAGGAAACACAATACATCTGCAAAACTGAATTCCTGCTCGGGCTTTTAGAACATTTTCAGAAATGGATAAGGTTTGAAGTGTAAAATAGTTCTTTCCTTTTTTGAGAAATCCTTTTTGAAATTACAGAGAAGGGGAAATACAAGTTGTGTAGATTGAGCAGAATGCATCTTAATGGAAATAAAGAGCAACCTGATATTCCAGGATGAAAAGCAGCCTTTTACATACTGCTCCTGAAGTCCAATGATTTATACCCTCAACAGAAATACTCTAAGAAAATATCAAACTATTAAGTAGTTAACACAAAGGCATTCATTTCACTGAAAAATATGTTTTTCCTGTCCTATTGACTCACTGTTAAAAAAAGAATCAATATGTTATTTATAAACAAAGACTGCTCTTCCGATATCACTTACAGCCTGTTATGATGTGCGTTAAAGACGTTCCTAAGATTCCACAGACTTTACAGGATTTTAACTCAGGTCTTTACCCAAATGTAAGTCAGAAGTACCTTCCTAAAAATCACTGGTGTTATGCTAGAATGAAATGAATGATAAGATGAACTTCATTTATGATGGAAGCCAGTCATGGCTGCCTTAACTTCTCTAACTCTCCTACTTCCACTAAACACTCAACCAGTGCAGCTGGTGGGCTAATGCCTATATGGGGAAATTACACCATAATAGCATATTTCACCTTTTGAAAATCACACCTAGACTTCTAGTGGCTTTAAAAAACATTTTACAGCCATATGAGTGTGGAAGTTGCAAGACCAGCTTCCCCTGAATGTGATGGCTGCAGTTATCATCGGCCTGGGAGCTCTCTCCTAAAATGTAGGCAGAGCTTCCAAAGAAGTTCTGCATTTTCAGAGCTGGCTTCTCCATGTAATGGTTGGTCTGGCCTCTCTTTCATGGTTGGATGCAGTGCTGGTAGTTAGGATATGTGTGTATCTTATGCTTGACGTATACCTGTATACAGGCAATCTGTTGTACTCCTTTATATAAGTATGATGCTTTTTGGTGCATGCATATAGATAGAATCATTAAAAAAATTTCAAAAGCAATGGATACATTTCTGTAATTGTCAGAATTAGTTAAAAAGTAAAATAATAACTCATTTACAAGAGGAATGTGGAACAGGGTACTATAGGAAGGACTATACTAGATAAATGGTTATTTTCCATTCCTGCTATTGTACAATGCTCACTTTCTGCAGGAATTCTTACCCCTTTCAGTGAAATGCCTGCAGAAGCAGAGAGGTTTAAATGTTCCTGAATTACCCAGCATGCTTCCTGTAATTACGTGGGGTCTGGTTTGTCAGTGCGAAGCATTTTGACAGTACATTTCTGCCCAGCTGCCTTCCTTCTCTGTATCTGCCACTACATAGATTGCACATCCTCTTTGCTCAATGTTTGCACCATGCACAATGGAGTTTTAATCCAGAACAGGGAATAATTTCCCCTGTCGCAATATGTATCACACTGGTTAATTAATAATACCTTTCTCCAAAGAATATCAGAGAACAAGCCCGTTTAATATTGCCTTTGTTATAACAGTTACAAGACTGAAAAAAGGAGGTAAGAATTCTTTCCTCACTTTATTTCAGTATAAAGGATAAAGCCTTCTTTTAAAATTGAATTAATAGGCTTACATTATTATGAAAATGTATCTGAAAATGTTATCTTAAAGTGATTGCATGAATGGGTAGTTATTTGGCTGCACCATTTACTCCTGTGCTGTGGTGAGATTTTTCAGGGAAATAATATTTCTGGTCTCCGAGGGTGAGGAGGACACTGACAATTTTTAACTTCAGTGATGGTGGCCTTTGTTTCTTTGGGAGTCATTTGGGAGTTTTGTGAAGGTGGAATTTATTACTTTATGTAATAGGCTTATCTCTTGTATAAACTGGATTGTTCCTAAGGCTTTGTAAACATACGGTTTTCCAAAGACAATACAAATATATCGATGGCTTGGAAAAAAGTGTACCAACAAAATACATATACATAGACTTGAAAGCAGAGCAAAAAAAATCAGTTCTGTAGTGATTCTAACTGAAACACAGCTTTGATACCTGAATACGAGTTCGTGATGTCTCTACAGTAGCAAGAATTGAGTATAGGACAATGTAATGTCCTAAACTGTCCCAACCATCAGAGAAGAGATAAAGTGCCACCTTGGATATTACTTCACATTTAGATTCTCCGTTGAACTGCAGTTACTTTGTGCTGAGAAAGCGATATAATTTTAAATGGCATAGCTGTGTAAAGGCAGACTAACTCTGAGAGGGATCTTTATGCCACAAAACCAAGTCAGATCTTTCTTCACCCTTCCTCTATGCTGTCTTCATATAGTAGATGGAAAATGATGTATAACCATTGCTGCCTTCACTCTGTTGGTTACTGGCGGCTTATTAATTTAGAGTAGTCTCTGGCTTCTGTGGTATACATCTGAGGATTGGTGGTCACGAATAATGTGGACAGGTTTTCCTGTGAGTGAATGATTTCAGAAAAGTAATGATACAGGTAAGTCAGGTAACGTGCAGCTACTGTGCTCTGAACCAATCCAGTCCAATGTGTTTTATACTCTTGTATATACTGTATATACTCTTGCTGGCTCTTCTATTAGACTTCAGTCTATTTCAGATTAAGCATTCAGCTTTTCATGACTGAAAACCAAAATGCCATAAAGAAGCTGCTGTGAGATTCCATCCCATCCCTTATCGCTTTCTTTTAAATGAATGACCACTTACATTTCAGCAGAGGGCTTTTGAAGAATACACACCTTTTTCAAGGCAAAGGGGCATTTTTAAAACACGGAAAGTAAATGAGCTGCCTGCTAGTACAGGCAATATGACTGCTCTGTGCTGTCACCAATGTTTTTTGAAAACCAAATGGGTAAAAAGCCAGCATCATTTAAAACAGCTTCTGACAACACAACTTTTACATACTCAGCAGCATGTTTGTTAAGAAGAAAGTACATTCAGATTGAACAGAATGAGCATCTTTATCTGATGTGAACAGATAGAAGAAAGATGATTGGAAAAAATTGAAGAATTTCTCCCACAGAAAATGGCTTCTTGATCTCTGAAAACAACAGGCTTCTTGTGAAGTGCAGTCAAGGCTTACAAACACATTGCCGTGGTACACTGAGTTCGAAATCCCAGCTGACATTTCAAATGGTATTTAGAGTTATGACAAATCTGATTTATTTGGGTCTCTCTCCAAAGATGCCATAAAAGAAGTGCTGATTTGGTGACTTATTAGTCACAGCACCTTCAGACAGCTTCTTTTTCTAGTTGTGGAAATTGCTAGCAGATCTCTATGTTCTTTTCAGTACCACAGTTTAATATTTTTTGTGAAGATGCTGTTCATTTGGCTGGACACTTCGTTTTCTGGTGAAGTCTTCTCCAGAATGTATGTCTCCTTAGAAAAATATCCTGTCAAACAACAAATTAGGTAATTGAGGATAATGCCTTGCAAAATGCTTATTTGAGTGATTCAGAAGGAACTTACTTCAGCTCTGCAATGAAAAACTGACCCTTGTGGTTTTATGATTTAAGTAAAATGGAATTGAAATGTATCATTAAGTATTATTGCCTGAACAGCATTTATAAAATTTCTTTCCAAAAGTAAAACAAAATAATTAATTACAAAAAACGTCCTCTCAGTAATGAGGCCCTTCTTAACAAAGTTAAAAACAGGCAGTATTTTAATATAAAATTTTATTCCAGTTGCGATCTTAGGGTCTGACCCAACGTTTGAGTCACTAAGGATGCCTGAGTAAAGGTTTCAATGACAATATTTTTCCTCAGATGCTTTCATTGATTTCAGTTAAATGAAGCACACTTCTTTTTCCTGTTTCACCATACAGTTTCTTACTGTTTACTGCAGAATCTTACGCGATCCGAGCTGTGTACTGGTCTCTAGACTTGATTTTAGAAAACACTGAAAAGACACTTTGAAGTGGGGAAATCTGGAATACTGATTAAAAATATAATTCTTTCTTGTCATGGAGAGAAGTAAGGGATTTCCTGTGTTTTAAATGCAAACATGTTTGTGGATTGTTTCCAACCTTCTACTTGCAGATAGAATACATTTCTTAATTTTAATTTTTTTTCCCATATTCAGTCCTAATAGCATAACAGTGAAGTTTGAATATCCTAATTTTTCATGCAAACAACAGCAGCTACTGGCCGTGATCCTAAACATTTCATGAAAACATAAGAGGCTGAAGTACTGAATTAAGTTCCTTTGTCTTAATGTTCCTACTGCTTTATTAGGTTCTGATAATGTAGAAATCCTTGTTCCAGTATTTGCCTTTAACTTAAGTACTCATTTTTTCATCTTCCTGATGTGTTTGTACATAAAAGACCTATAACTTCTCCAGCATAAACTTAAAATAGCAAGCTCAATTCAGTTCATGTTTTCTCTTCCATTTGTTCACTGAAGTGGTCTTGCACAATCTTAGACATCCAGGTTGCACGCAGTATGAATCTTCAGGTGTGCTCTCTACAGAGGATTTTGCTTGATACGGGTAGATCACTTCCTTTTCCTTTCTCACTTGGGTAGCTCTTGGCTGCCTACAACAGCTATAATTCTCTCATTCTTCCGCAGGTGCTTTTCTATAATGAGATCCAAAGTTACAGAAGATTTTTGTCCCTTAATGTACTACTTCTGCTTTCATTAATCCATTTCTTAAGGTCATGCAACTATTCCTGCCTGTTATTCCTATTCCTTAAACTTCGGATGCCTTTTCAATGTTGGGGGTTTTTTTCTTGGGTTTTTTTTTCCCCCCTCCCTCTTGTCATCAAGACATTTAATTACCACAGTCTTTTTTCTTAGACTGAGACCATTATTGAAGCACTAAATAAAATCAGGTTGAAGACTGGTCCTTGAGAGAGACAACTCTTGTTGCCCTTTTCTTTTCCTGGCACTACACGTTGTCACAGCCTCTCATTTTTGCCTCTTGCTGGAAATTCACCTTAGCATTAGAAGGAAAAAAAAAGGAATTTCTCTGTCTTGGCCAGAATCCTAGGGGATAGCTGTCTGTGCCATAAAACAATCATACAGTTAGTCCTAATATAATGAAACAAATTTAATTTGTTAATGTTTAGCAGTGCCAGCGCTCCCAGTTTAGATATGAGACCAATGCGTAAAGGACTTGAGAAATGGCTCACCATTTTATGAACTCCTGTAGAAAAGCTTCTTTCTTTTTAAAATTACTCTGCATAGCTCTTCTTTGTCCTTTGCCTCTCTAGTATGAGTAACAGTTAACAAAAGCCATTGTCTGGATAAGCTGCAAGAGTGACAATGCCAGTGAAGCCAAGATTTTTGCCTTCTCCACTGATGTTATGTGCGTTGTCTCTGTAATGCATTGTGTCTGTCAGTTCACTGCTGTACATTAAGTAGACTCCTGACAACAGCAGACTGCCAACTGTTCAACAGAAGGGGACCAGAGGTAGTTTGGTTGGTTGGTCAGTCTGTCTGTCTGTCTAGCCATCCTAATCTATTCTGATCCCCTTCATCCCTGCTGAGGCAAGAAAGCAAAGGCTAATGTAGATAAGCAGGAACTTCTGGTTTTTTGAAAGGTTTCCAGGCTTGTGTCTCTTAATGGATGTGCTTAGAATACTCCTGCTGTATTTTCCAAATGCTACTAACATTGTTTTCTTCCATCAAAAATTGCAAATAGCAAAACCTCTATAGATTTTCAGATGAGAGAAAGAAATTTAAACGTTAAAAAAAGCTGGAGACTTTCTCCTTTAGCCATTATAGATGTTAATTCTATCAATAATTCTGCATGTTGGGTTGATGAATAAGCTATTAGTTTGTGTCTTAAAAATGCAGACAACAGAGATTAGTGATTGCTGCAAATTGATATGTTTAGCATGTCCTTCACAGTGCTTGACCTGTGTCATGGTTTAACCCCAGCCAGCAACTGAGCTCCACACAGCCGCTCGCTCACTCCCCCCCGGTGGGATGGCAGAGAGAATTGGAAGGGTAAAAGTGAGAAAACTC
>NW_008794665.1:3693662-3697424 GCF_000699145.1 Aptenodytes forsteri
GGGTCAGCTGTCCCGGCTGGGTCCCCTCCCAAATTCTTGTGCACCCCCAGCCTACTGGCAGGTGGGGTGGGGTGAGAAGCAGAAGAGGCCTTGACTAGTGTAAGCACTACTTAGCAATAACTAAAACATCGGTGTGTTATCAACATTATTCTCAACCTAAATCCAAACCACAGCACTGTACCAGCTACTAGGAAGGAAATTAACTTTATCCTAGCTGAAACCAGGACAAGCTGACCTAGGTCTGATCCTCATTTATATGGCATAACAAAAATCTACTTAGCAGATGCTCAGAGGATGCATTTTCATAGATTCTGAATCTCTCTGGTGTTAATTTGCTTACGTTGCTGAAAGCAGAGGGGAATATGTCTGAAATGAACCATGTGCAACCAAAAAGAAAAAAAAGAACGAAAGAATGTGTTCATTTTGAATTAATGAATCAATGAGCTGGTAGGCCTGGTAATTGTAATACTCAATGGAAAATCACCACTTCTGCTCTCACTGAGGAGCTCACCAGTGCAGCATATCGGGCTTCGTGAGATTGCAAAGTAATTTGAAAAGTCAAGGAAGTAAGGGAGGATAATAAAAAGTCACAAAGTCTTTGTCTTTGTTATTTCAGCTGACATGGAAAGCATGCAGCTCCCTCATTGCCCTGGCCAGTAAGGCTTGTGAGCACTGAGTGCTGGGTTTGGGAAGGGAAATGCGTGTATCTTGGAATAAGATCCATTCACTTTTGCAGTGTGAAAGGCACATCATCATCGCCCAGCACCTCATGAACTAACAAAGCCTTTAGAGTCAGTAGTTGACCTCAGCCATGCTCGGCTTGTGCTAAAACTAAGAAAGCCACGACTGAATACTTTTTTCAGTTTTGCAGCCCAGCTTGCTGAACATAGCATGGAAAGCCCAAAATAACAGGATCCCTTCAGACTTTCTTCAACCCAGTTGTGGCCTCCCATAGATTGATTATGTGGTTTTTCCTTCCCCACCTCTTGATGCTGCCGATTCTGCTGTGAGAATTCAGTTTCTTCCTGCATTATTTCAAAGGTGGAACAGCTACAACAGGGCCAGACCATCCGTTGGTGTAAATTGATATTGCTTCACTGAAGCCCACAGGGCTAAGCCACATTGCATCAGCTGAAGATCTGCTCCATAAAATGTCTTGGGAGTTGCTTTTTCGCTGTTCTATAAATTACCAGAACGCTGTGGTAAGAGGAAAAGTATCTAGTAAGATGATACAGTATTTTGCTTTTGCTGAAGTGTTGAGAAAACAAAAATAAAATGACACACCAACACACAAGTGACACAATATAATAGGTGGCAGATTCTAAAGACAAAGTATTTAGTTTTTTAAATATTCAGGGTAGACATAGTGTGTGTGTGTGTGGGCGGGGGGGCAGAGAAGATGATTGGTATAAAGAACAACAGATGGACAGCATGTACTGCCTGGGACTCCAGCAGCTATCAAGTGGAATCAGTCTGACTTTTGTTAGGTTCATGGCTGTTCACCACTGAATAGAGGGGAGAGAGGTGCAAAGATTATGGCCACCATATGTCTTAATCCAGAGCAGAGATATTTCTGGGTGTCCGGCTTCCAGGACCAGCTGACTTGTGAGCTCCCTGATTTGGTAGTTGGTTTCACCAGACTGCAACATGCAGGCAGTCCAATAGACAGCTGTCCCACAAGCCTGAAAGCCTCGTTTTTATGAGTCTGTAAGGTGAAGTTGCCTTGCAGATTCTGACATGAATGCACAGGCTAGGACTTCCAGACTTTTGGATTTTTTTGGCAGGAACCTGGAAGACCTGAGAATCCAGTCAGCTGCACATCACCTTTAAAACCTGACACCACATCAGGGAGACAGGAAATCTAGCAAGCCCTTGAATTTGTTTTCAGTGCATCCACCCTTCTAACTCAAAGCTGGAGCTACAGTCTCCTTTGGAGTGGGGAACTCAGGTTTTTGTGTTAGCAACTGCAGAAATTGCAGAGTGCGTGGGATGTCCTCTCCCCTCCTATTTATTTCCCTCCTCACTCGGCAGTGACAGGGATGCTCAAGTGAAGAACCTGGCAGTCTTGCCAGTCTTGCCATAATAAGAGTTACATACAGAAGTTAGATAAAATGTCTGGACCAAGACTGCACATGCATCTCACCAAAGAATGGCATCACCCTACTGTATAAGAAATGTTGAATGCGTGAAGAGAGGTACTGGGGATGAGGAGAAGAGGGAAGGATTCTTAAAATTGTAAATTGCTTCTTCAGCACGTCAAGTTCGTAATAATTCCTACTCTGTTTTCTTTAGCTTAAACCTAGCTGAAAGCCATTTTTTTTCAATGGTACATCACAACATGCAGCCCTTCAGCTTCTCATACAAGTATGCCTGCCTGTTCAGTGACAAGAATGTTATTTGGTCATCTATACCTACGTAGAACAAGTGTATCTTGATGTAAATATTTTCACTTTTGTATGGTAGTTCCATCTTCTCTTTTTATTCCATTAATACTTGGCTAATACTACTTTTTTTTCTATCATATATTGTTCTTCTGTTGAATTTACTTAGAATCATAGAATCATAGAATGAATGTTATTTGGTCATCTATACCTACGTAGAACAAGTGTATCTTGATGTAAATATTTTCACTTTTGTATGGTAGTTCCATCTTCTCTTTTTATTCCATTAATACTTGGCTAATACTACTTTTTTTTCTATCATATATTGTTCTTCTGTTGAATTTACTTAGAATCATAGAATCATAGAATCATTGAGGTTGGAAAAGACCTCTAAGATCATCGAGTCCAACCATTGACCCAACACCACCACCCACTAAACCATGTCCCTAAGTGCCTCATCTATGCGTCTTTTAAATACCTCCAGGGATGGGGACTCAACCACTTTCCTGGGCTATTGTATTGTATCACATTGACTTACCATTGCAGCCGTAATGCCTTAACAGAGACAGAATTCAGAATGTGATTCATACGTATGATGTAGCTTCATATGTTGTAATTAGGTAATTCACACTGTAATTAAATAATTATGTCAGATTTCCGGATGAAACTTTTCAGAAAAGTGTGTCATGATGGGCCCACTCTCCTCTACGGTTTTGGTATGACAGAGGTATGAAGTTTGGTGTGTCAAACACCTGGACACTACCATGCCCAGAAGCCAACCCTCATTCATGTGAATTCACGAAGCGTGAGGGCCTCACCAAGGTGTCTAAGGCAATGGCTTTCAGCAATACAAGCTGAAGTGACTCCCTTCTCGGGAGCTGATGCCACCAGGAAAATAGGGTCAGCGGTACAAAAGCTCCAGAAAACTTCTTTCTTTCTCTGTCTAGTAATGAGCTCTCCTATTGAGGCTGATCATCAAACATTTACTGCGGGAATGACCATGGGTCACAAGTCACCCCAGAAGAAAGCTGCAAGTGGAAATGTATTACTGTATTTCCTTGTGTTTCCTTTTATCCCCCTTTTAGTTCATAGGTCTGAAATATCCAAGCTATACTAATAAGGTCAATTTGAACTGTCTGAGCAGTCTCCTTTATTAATGACTTGTTAAAGGAAAGAGTTTGGCTGAGGTGTAAGTTGATTAGCTCACGAGTAATTAACTGATATCCAGAAAAGGAACAAAGGATTTTTGCCAAGTAAATAATGACTTGATCTCTTTCTTCTCCTCCTCCTTCCTGCAGTAAATGAGAGAACTATAACAATGGTTTCTTTACATGAGCAGAACGTGCTTCATTTCCAGGCTAGGTAGAAAAATTTGCATATG
>NW_008794665.1:3697856-3699950 GCF_000699145.1 Aptenodytes forsteri
CAGGTCGTTAACTGCTTCCTCTTGGATTATGGGGGGTTCATCCTGTTCGCCGTCCCTGTCTTCCAGCTCGGGGGGCCGAGTACCCTGAGGATAACTGGTCTGCCTGTTAAAGACTGAGGCAAAGAAGGCATTGAGTACCTCAACCTAGTACTTGCTACTGTGATAGACAATAGACTCTTTCAAGAGTCTGTCATTTGTCTACAATTTCTGAACATTGCCCTTCCAGCATCCTTTTTGCTGATGAGTTAGTGCAGGGCCAAATCCTCCACAGCAGAGGTGCAGCACTCAGATATTTTTTCTCCTGTTTATCCTTTTACTGAATGCCAGTGTGTCCTGATCTCTGCGGAGACATTGAAGTACGGTTTAATGGAGTGCTGTAACATGAGAATATTTTTTTTTCCACAGACACACATAGGTGTAAGGAATCACTTCACTCAAACCAGCGAACCTATTGCTGATTTATGTTGCTATAAAGAAGAACAGATTCCCTTTTATCAGAATGAGAACTACAATACTGGAAAGAAGCTGTAGAATCATCATGAAGGGAACCAAGAAAGAGTAGATTTTAAGGGATTCTTCCCTGTATGTTTGATAGTGTATGAGCAGTGGTCTAGTGGTACACATGGAAACTGACTAAACAGAAGGGAGGATTTAAGGCAATGCTGCCATATGTGAAATGCTTGAATCGTTTCAACATTTAGCACCAGGGGGAAAAAAATAATTCCTGAAATGTTGATTTAGCACCAGGCAAGACATACTTGGCTCCACTGCTAGTCATTCAACTATTCTTCGTAATCCTGAAACTGTTATCTGAAGGGCTTATAATATATTGAGATCATCGCTTTGGCACTCTTACAACAAACTGAAAAGGAGGAAAGAAATAATACCAGAGGAAATTGTCCAAGAAAATTGGCTCTCACTGACCAAGGAGGATTCGTTATTTGGAGGCTCAGATCCCAGTCATGCATCTGACTGCTTTGAGTTGCTCTAGTGACACCAGGCAAGTAGAAAACTGGCCCAAATGGCCAGTTTAGAACAATCCCTGGAAACACAGCTGCCTCAATGCTGTCTGCTTCCAAGCACAAAGGGTAGACTGGTGGCAAAGCTTTTTATTTTGCTTTCTTTAGAAAAGCTGTGCTCAAGTCAGAGGTTGCTAGCAATGTAGTCCTGTGTGCCTGAAATGAATTGCAAGTTCCATGCATTACTGAATAAGGTTTAACAGACTGGACGAGAGCTCTGATTGTTAGCTTATGCTTACAGTAGTAATACTTACTGTTTATTTGTCTCAAACAAATGAATCCTCAAACACTGACTATTCCAAAACAAGCCCTACCTTCCTGTGTCCTGACCAAATGTTGCAACACGATTGTGACTCTCACAATTGGAGTGCTGCAATGGATGGCTATAAACTCTTCAGAAGGGACAGGCGAGGAAGGAGAGGCGGTGGGGTGGCTCTGTATGTTAGGGAGTGTTTTGATTGTATAGAGCTCAACAATTGTGATGATGATACAGTTGAGTGTTTATGGGTAAGGATGAGGGGGAAGGCCAACGAGGCAGATATCCTGCTGGGAGTCTGTTATAGACCACCCAACCAGAATGAAGGGGTGGATGAAGCGTTCTACAAGCGGCTGGCAGAAGTCTCTCAATCGCTAACCCTTGTTCTCATGGGGGACTTCAACTTCCCGGACGTCTGCTGGAAATACAACACGGCAGAGAGGAAACAGTCTAGGAGGTTCCTGGAGTGTGTGGAACACAACTTCCTGACACAGCTGGTAAGTGAGCCTACCAGGGGAGGTGCCTCGCTCGACCTGCTGTTTACAAACAGAGAAGGACTGGTGGGAGATGTGGTGGTCGGAGGCCGTCTTGGGCTTAGCGACCATGAAATGATAGAATTCTCGCTTCTTGGTGAAGTAAGGAGGGGGGGCAGCAAAACCACAACCATGGACTTCCGGAGGGCGGACTTTGGCCTGTTCAGGACGTTGGTTGAGAGAGTCCCGTGGGAGACGGTCCTGAAGGGCAAAGGGGTCCAGGAAGGCTGGACAATCTTCAAGAAGGAAGTCTTAAAGGCGCAGGAGCAGGCTGTCCCCATGTGCC
>NW_008794665.1:3702436-3713375 GCF_000699145.1 Aptenodytes forsteri
CTTTTCCATCCTTAATGATTCTATGATTCTATGAACATTGAGTAGCTACATCAAGGTGAATTAGGTCCAGACTAAATGTCAGGTATGTTCAAGAAGGATATAAGAATTAAGCATTATAATTACCACAATTCTGTTAGTGGGTGTAACAAGTAATCTGGCGTACCTTCATCTGTTGTATTGACATTAAGAAACCTATATAGCTAAGGCTCTCCTTAAAAATGAGAGGATTAAAAAGTGCCTAGTTTACCTGTAGCATCTGTGATGGTTTTTAACATGTGATTCGCCAACCAGAAGCCAATTTTTTCTCTCCTTTCATTCTGAGCAAGCTGTAACAGTAATGGGACTGATCCTAAACTGTCTATGTCTGGCAGTATCCTACTTTGGAATCCCAGGCAAGTGTGGATTCTCAGGAGTAGCTGTACCATTAAACATGCTGGGAACATCAAGCACAGGTCGTGTCCTATTCCCACTCCGACATTAGACGTTGCAGCACAGCAAAAGAACAAGGAAGATATAGCATTTCTTTCACTATGTGCAGAACTTCTGTGATATGTATACACAGCATGTATTTTGTTTGACAGCATCATCTAGGACACCATCTCAACCTTCAAACCACTGCCAGGCCATTCCAATTTCTTTTTCTTTTTTTCTGTCTCCATAATACAACACAGTGAAGTCTAATCTCCTACCTCTCACTGCAGTAGGCAGTTCGGAAGTTACAATAAGTCTCATAAATGTCAAGCATAATGAAAAATAAGAGAAACACACAGGAGAAAGTTGTTCCTGTTCATTCCACTCATAGACACAATGTGCACCATCCTCTTGCTCATCAGTCACTGCAGTGTAAAGGTTCTCATTCTATTTTCTCAGGTAGTCTTGTAGCAACAAAGACCTATAGTCCTTTAAAATAACATCTTTTGCAGAAACAGCAGGACTTGCCACATCCTGATAACTAGAGCAAATCCAGCTTCCTACTTTTACAGATTTCTGCTGTAAATTTCAGATTTTTTGCAGGGAAACCAAATGCCTAAAACCTGAAATGTCCGATTTGCATCTCCTACTACTTAGCAGTATTTATTTGTTTGCTCAAGATGATTGCTTTCTTTGTGGATCTCCATAGAAGTATTAAAGAGTTTTTCATAGCAATGTATGCTTATTCTTCTACACTAAACCCTGTGTCCCTTAAAAATTGATGATAATAATAATAACAATAACACCATTGACTCATTTAGGCTCTGATTTATTCTGTATTTGAAGGATACTTAATCTCATCCAGCTTTACAGTATGAATTATATATCTATGTTTTAAATAATACCTTTGAGAGTCAAAAGAACTGTTTGTTTCTCCATCAAACGCCAGCTTGAAGAACTGAGGACCAAACCAGTATTTTCTCTAGAAGACTACCATTCATATAGTTGTAATTCTGTCCCCACAAGCTCTTACAGACTTTTGGTGTAACGTCAAAGATCTATGGGTATGAGTTGGGCTGTCAGTATTAAGTTTTGGGTATTATATGCCAAAAGTAGCATGTAATTCCTCATACCCACTCGTGTATTCTGCTTTAGGTATAGAAGAGAGTTTGCAGATTAAATCTTGATAGATGTTTAGGGAGCATTACAAAGTTTTAGTGAGATTCCTTTTCCTTACCTGATTTTAAAATGTATTTCCCTTATTACAGTAAGTCTAGCTTTCGAGGCAGCAGGGAGGGACAGAAAGATACAAAAGACTTAGGATTTAAAAATGTATTATTATATGTACATGAAATACATGAGTGAGAGAGCAACTAGCTTTTGATTTTTCAGTTTGTGTTTCAGATCTAGAAGCAGGTTCTGTGTGTCACTGGAAGATGAGAATCCCTGTTATCTCTTGGCAGATACCATTAATTTCTAGCCTGGCTGTCTTGTTAAATAATGGCATTCAAACCTGTCACTGCTCCAGTGCTGATTATTGCCCATCTTTGGTCACAGGCCAGTACGCTTTTATAGGGAAAGTCCTCATTTATGATGAACGGAGCAAACATTTTAGCAATTTTTATTTTTAAAACTGTAGTCACTGGCAGCACTCTAAAGTTTGGAATATTATGGGTATTATGAGGAATCCCAGAATTGATGGATTACTGAGCAGCATGAAAGTGAGATAGCTGAAGCTGTGTGGTATCTGCAGTTTATTGAACAAATCTCTGTGTGCGTGTGTTCTGAAAAGTACATTAATGACAACTGGCTTGGAAGGCATTTAACAGTATCCTTCAATGTATAGGGACTTCATTATGAAGAACATCATTCCCTGAAGCACTGGTGTACGTGCAGGTCTTTAGCAAATATTTTCAGATCCCTTGAACTGTAAGGAAAAAAACTGCTCCAGGCAGCCTCCTTCTTCTGGTGGGGTTTTAGAATAGCCTCATGCTTTCCTGCGTGGCCTTTCCAAGGTTTGGGTTCTGAAGTCAGGTACAGTCTGTGCAGATCAGAAGCACAGCTCCTGTTTGTGTGCACTGCTTGTAAATTGGAAGTACACCTTTATGAGAGGACAGAGAGGTATTTTTGAAGCATATATAGTTTAATACTATTTTTTCAGTGTTGAAAATCCATTGATGGCTAAGTGTCAACAGAGAATGAAAGACTTGTGACTTGTGAAGATAAAAAGGGATGGAAAAATTTGATTCTGTAAATATCTCGGCTGAACAGAAGTCTCATTCAGGGGCAGGTGTCACGCAGCTAAAAGTAAACTACATAGAGTAAGTTATGACTTATTTCCTTCTCTTTGTATCCCTTATTAAAAAAATACAAAAATAACACACAAATGTCTATAATGATTAGTCAGAAGATGCAGTGCTAAGTAAGTAGTCTTAGCTTTCTATCCAATGCTATCACATTGTGATATGTATATGGCATACACTATACAATATGCCAAAGAAAGATCATTATGTCATCTGGCACATAAATTGCACATTTAAAGAGGATGGAGGAAAAGCAGTCATGTCACTGGGAAATGCTAATCTGATAATGGTTTATGCAGCATTATCAGCGTTCTTCCCAGAGGACCCAACAACCTTACTAGCTAGCTTTGTAAGTTTATGAGTTATTCTAGAAGTGAAACACAGCTGGTTGTGGGATAAGGTTTGCAAAGAGCTGAAGTTTAGAACAACAAACAAAAGAAAAGGTAGAATTTTCGTTTGCATCTGAAAGGGGAATTTTGGGAAGTAGAATGCAATTACTGTAATCGAATGGCTGAGCACGAAAAGCCATGTGCTTTCAACATTAGTGAGTTTTATTTTAACCTAAAGCAGAAAAAGAGGAGGTTGTGGGGAGAAGGTCCAGGCTTTAAATGAAACACTGCGTGTGTCTGTACAGCATGCCACCCTTACTGTTCCAAATGCAGCTATTTTTTAAAGATACTATTTTGTAGAAGGTGAGGTGCAAAAACATTACAAAGCATATAGTACGTTTGTTTATTGTATATCAGCTAAAACTGGTCAAATAATACGAAGCAATGTTTAGGATTCCTTTATAAAGCTGTCAAAAGGAAGGAAAACACTAAATGAACCATTCCTTCACATTATTTTTTATAAAATGGTGATGACTGGAAAACTATAAGTACAAAAAAGGCTGAGAATATTGAAACATAGGAACATCTGATACAGATGATGATGTTTGGTGGCAATATATTGCAGGATTAGATTAGGATTCTTTTGCTACAGATGAGATGACCGGTCAGACTAATGGCATACAGCTTGCTTGCTTGGATGTTTGAAAGTGGAGGATAGATTGGCTTGTGGTGTTGTGATAGGAGCATTTGGAGATTATTGCTGACAGAAAGGAACTTAATCTGCCCCAAAGCAACAGAATTAGCAACTGTAGTGGAAGCAGTAGTGAATAACTTACAAGATTTGCATGTAGAACCAACCCAGAGAATGCAAAGCCAGCTGAAAGCAATCAAGCTCAGGAAAGGTACTTTTGAAATAGAAGAACTTATTTTGTGTTTGTTTTTAAACTTAAAGTGGTCCAGCATTATAACTGCCGTAGCCTGAAAAAGCAAGGGTCGTTGTCAAATTCCATCCCAAATCCAGGAGGTGATTCCCCAAAACACCAAAAAATGAAGGAAAAGAAATCAGCTCTGTTATAGATAATATAGAATATATATAAAATATATTTCCTATTATTCTGCACAAACTGCTGTGCTCTAGGCTTGGCTCTTATACAGGCTTCTCCCTAGCACCCGCTAAAAGGGTCCTTGATCCTCCCTAATCACGGGGTAGCTGCAAGAAAGGCTGCAGGTACTCTGAGTCAAGGGCAGCTGACCAAGCTTGTTAGAAGCTGCTAGAGCTTCCCCTTGTGTACACCATTGTGGATCCCCTTACCTTGTCCTCACCTGGCAGTAGGAGGCACTCTCAAGTTTCTCAGAGAGTTCCCAGGAGTTCTCTGACGATCCTGGACCCTGTGCCCAGAAGATCCAGAAAGTCCCAAAGCAGAACCCAGAGCCTGCTGTGCAAACTGCTGTGCCCAGTGGCTCCCTCTGTTTGCTGCACTCTCATGCTCTCTGCGTTCTCACAAAATGAAACAAAACATGCCTCTGATCTGAGTGCATAAACAAAGAGTTACTAGAATTAGAAATTAACTTCTCAGATTATACGCTAGTGAAAGGCCAACCTTCTGGAAAAACCTTGGACATACCGACTGTCTTTAAAAAGAAGTGACGGGAGGGACAAGGGTTACAGTTTGTGTCCAGGTTGAGGTCCAGCCAAATTCCTGAGAGCAGGAGCAGTTCTCTGTGCTGCCTGAGTAAAGATCGAGAGTTGAATTGTCACCTATCCAATTTCCTGAATAAGCTGTGCTTTTACTGCCTTTAGTTAAACCAGACAAAAATATCTATGGTACCTATGATTAATCTCACCCTCCAGTGTAGGGTTAAAATTAAGTGCAGCAAGTTGTAAGCCCTGTCAGCGCATGGGACTGGAGGAAGACAGGAAGACATTTACATCTCTAAAACCCTGAAAGGGCTACTTGAAATGTAACGGCTTGCCATATGAAATGTTGTCATCACCTGGAAATTCCTAGAGAGCAATGGAAAATCTGTTGAAGGTTATCTTTCAACACTGTGGTAGAGAAAATTGACAACGTTCCCAGAAGAGGCAGAGGTAATGTTGAACATCTGTCCACCCTGGAAAAGGTATTTCCAAGACTGGAGACAGTGGGACTTAAAACAAAGAAAATTCCTATTTATGAAACTGTGTATTTGATTGTCACAGTAGACAGGGAGAACTTAACCTGCAGGAAGGGTCACAGCAACTGAATAGACCTCAGCTCCCTCTTACTTTATTGAGCAATGAGTGTACTGAAGTGTATTAAATCATGGTTACACAAATGAATAGGCCTTTTTATCAGTCTTTGAAGAATGACACTGCTGAGTTTTGGAGGAAGAAATAAAGTAGAATTTTCCAGGAGTCTTTAACAGTAGCTTAAGGTGTTAGAATCTGTGGTTGCTTCAACCTAGGCAAAGAAATTCATCTTGTCACAGAAAGTGGCACTGTATGGCATGGGGAAGTTTTGTCATATACCCTGAGAAATTTTGGAGAGGAGTCAAATGGATGAGTCTTCTGACTAAAAATTTCTGGGAACGGGATTACCCCCAGCTGATGGAACAAAGCAAAAACTATTCCATCAAGCATTGGATGAGAACTTTTGACTTGTATAATAGGTAAGAATTTAAGTCGTATCATTGGGTGTTGTTTTTAAACACATGCGGTTATGAAATATGCAAAGTTTAGTATCAGTGTTTCAGTGTAGCTGCATTCAGTTTATTGACAGTACAAGAATAATTAAAAACAAAAAAAGAATACCGTTGTATTTCCAGGAGAAAGTGTCTCTTGTGAAACACTTTGACCTGTTAGTAGTAACACCCTCTCAAGTAGAAGTGGATTCAATATGATTCTGGGTAGAGGAGAGGAGACTGTATACAGAGAAGTGTACATGGAGTGCAGATATCTGTGTGAGGATTAGACAAAATTTTTGCTGAATAGCATAAGACTTGCCCTGATATTTTTTGCACAAAATCTTTGGCTCAGAGGTATGACTAAAAAGGGAGAAAGACCTGGAAAAAGTAGAACAAAAGTACACCGCAAAGAAACCTGCCAACTTTTATGCTTGCCTAGCATGCCAATAGACTTGTGGATCTTATGAACCCAATGCAGAGGCTTATGGGTTGCTGGGAAAAAAAGTTAACAGCATTGATTTTAATCCTTTGATGAACAAAATGGAAAATGCTAGAAGAGCTTGTTTTCTGAAATCAAAACTGTAGTTACTATGTGAAAGTTGGAGTTGGGCCTGACGACTCTCCCAGAAATATCAATATCCTTCCATTCACTTATGTTGATTTTACCTTGAACTGACTCAATGCAGAGTAGAGTCCATTTCTTCTTGGCCAGTCAACTCATAAGATCGCTCCAAAGAGTTCATTCAAAGGGACAACGAGACACTTAAGTCCAGAGTTGGCTTGAGTGGAGGTGACAGTCTGAGGAAGTAAAGCTGAGGGAGGATGGGAGGAAAGTCAGAAAAGAACGTATTTACAAGATGTCTATTACGAAACTAGGAGGAGGCAAGTTTTTCTCTTACTGCTGCTGCAGAGAGGCTTTGTCCATTTAGCGACCTAATGCAAGTTATTTAGTTAAAAATTGGTATTAAATTTGAAAACTGAGAGAGAGAGATGTGTAATAGCATGGAGTTAAAGAGGTTACTTACAATATTGCCTACATGGCCACCACCTGTTTATTTCCTGTTTGTTTCCGCAGGAGGTTTTTCCCCTGTACAGTTTATGGTATAATTGAAATAGAACAACACGTTCCTGCATGACTGCGAGTACAGTTTGTTTTAGTTGAAATGATTTGCACAACTGTGGTTCTGTTTTGTATATATCTGTACTGTTGATTCTGGCTTGTATCAATTAAAACTTTTTTCATTACATGGAACCAGATTCTTTTCCATGATTATCACATGGAAAAATATCTTGGTCTTGCTCACTTGTTTAGGATGAAATTTATCTTCAGATCTGAGGTCAAGCTGAATTTTCCCCCCTCAACTGAAGTTGACAGGGATTTTTGCGAGTGTCATTGTTATTTTTTGACTGTAATATGAAGACCCGTCTTCTCCTAGAATCATTTTGGAGTTTTATATAACAAGTTCCCTGCTATTTCGGGAACCTCAAACATTGTTTGTGAGGCCTATCGTCTTGATGTGTATAGTTTTTGTAAGTTTCCTATGGAGTGGCGAGAACTAATTTCTACAGAGCACAATAAAAAGCAGCTGTTCTTCAGACCCAGCTGAATGAACACTTATTGCCCAGTCCTTTGTCATTGCGGAGTACTAGATTTGATGATCAAGGCATTCACTTCCAGCATTTGTTCTTATATGCAAGACACTAGATTAATTTTGATAGGAAACTTGTGGAGGCTCATGGGTCAATAGCCCTGTCAATAGGAGCAAGGTACTACTCAGTGTAAACAGCAGTGACATTATCGTGCTTCAGTATTTTCAGATGCACTGGGTAAATAGGTACCTGGATCTAAAGGCGCCGCTGTTTTTTATGGACGTGATGTATATTTGTCATGCTCTGTTGAAATGCCAGCTTCCCACACTAGGAAGCCTTTTTTTGCTATTCTAAAGAATAAAAACCCCACCACATAATTATAAGTAGGTGTTTTCTATTCACTCCTATACTGGAATGTTTTAAAATCCTCTGTAAGGCATGAAATACCACTTGACTAATCAAAAGTCCTTGGGGAAGATTCCTATAGATTTCACCACTCTCTAGGACTGTCTTAGTTGACTAGTGCCTTCCACAGAGGATTTTATTGACTGCTTATTTGTTCACACTATTATTGAACAATGAAGGTAGCCTAAAATTAATCAGAATATTATTAGTTGATTAGAAAGGATCAATAAATGTTCATTTTTCCTGTGCTGACAAGATGGTACCTATCCGATTATCCTCTAGCTGAATGGGAACAATGCAAGTGAATGGCCCTTAGTCACTGTACATTTTAAATAAAGTGTACTTACATGTTATTTCTCCTTTGTTACTGACTACTCCCTATTGCCACACCCTTTACTCTGTGCTTAGCTTGAACATGGAAACTTCCCAATAAATGTAGCTTAGTCTTAGCTGGCTATTGAGAAAACATGAGTGGCTTGTGAATCAAGAGTGCAACTGCATTTAAAAAAAAAATCAATCACTTTTAAGACTTTGATGTGAAGATCTTTAGAATCAATGGAAAGTACTTCCCTGAAATTGAATGGGGTTTGCACAAGTATCTGTAATGATTTTCCTATCTAGGGTGCTTCCATTCCAGAAACTTAGTCAAGCATTTTTTTTTTTAATTTTTTGATGAGCATGTAGTTAGGGTATTCCTTCTTGCAACTTCTTGATAAAATTAGTCCCCAGTTTTCTAAATGCTTGCACTACAAGTAATGTATTATCTAATGGTACCATGATTGATACCCACTCCCTTTTGTACATCAAGTTACATCTAACCACTTTCATGCTAACAGGATGGGAGAAAGAGACTTACTGCAAATCCTTGAATGTGGCCAGGAGCCACAAAGCATGTCCATATGCATTTCTAACATAAGGATCTGCAAGGAATCTTCATCACCACCTTACAAATTTCAGGACAAAATCAGAGAGTTCTGGGCAGTTCATGCTGTGGTCTGACTTCTTTTCCTAGCAAAAAAATTCAGTCGTGAGCCATGGTAGCATTAGTGGCCGAGCTTAAATTGTTTACTCCCTTACCATGCACACCCACAATGAACACACATTAATGTGAGCAAAGCCAAGAAGCAAGAGGTAATGCATCTCCAATCAGTATTTACTTCAGTGGATTTTCTGATGGATTATCGACCCGTTTGCCATGGAACAACGCCACCAAGAGTGGCTGCTGCCTGGCTCCATTTCCTCCTGGCTAGACATATCCCCTGAAATTATGCGAAGCCCTGGACCATGCTGTGTTCATCCGAAAGAGAATCCACAAGCTCAGAGGGAAGAAGATTATGATGATGTGAAGGCTCCACTCTTCATCTGTGCTTGTTGGACACATTTGGCAAGGATTATTACCAGCTGACCTCCCTCATGCTGAGCAGCTGGAGGCATGATGTCACCCATATTTTGTAAAGGAAAAGATGAGTCAATCTGTTCTTAGCTGTAATACTCAATGTTGTTTATCTTCTCTTTCCTGAAGAATAGATAGTAGCCGGTAGGTTCTGGAAAAGCCATGAGCAAGCAAGTACATCCTTATTTAGTTGGAAAATAGAAACTCTTACAGCATTGGTGGTTTTCTTCCCCTTAGATCTCCACATCTTGAAAAATTACTGGGGTATGTCATCTTCTGTGGTTATCTAGGTAATTAAATACTGTCATCACTTCAGTTTTCATAGCAATTGTATACATTCCCTTTACTTCTTTTAATTCTCTGTTTGACCAACAGTGAGGAACAAGCCATTGTATGCTATTATGTATTTAGTCTCTCACTCTTCTTTCATCTTTTATAAAGATGGCCAATGCTATAAACTACAAGTTCTTGAAAAATATAGACACGAAAAGAAAAATGCTAGCAAATACTCTAGTTCTCAACTGGGATTAGTGCTGGCAATAACATAAACTGTTCTAAGCAGGAGAACACTGCAGTGTATTTTCCTTAACAAAAGCCAGTGTCTGATCTGAATTCCATCTCCTCAGTAAGAGGAACTGCCGAGAGACAGAAGTGTTGCAGATTCTACTAAATTGTTACTATCTAAATTCTAAATTAGTTGTTACTATAAACCAGTGCTGAACATACTACAAAGTTTACTATATCCCTCCCCCCCGCAACCTACAATGCTAAGGTTAAGTATTAACTTGTAGTAATAATAAAGTTGTAGGGCACTCCTGATTTTTAGTTGTGACAGGTGATTATGCTGGGAACATTGCTGGGTTTGAGAGGTAGTTACCAGCTTGTTTCTTTAATAGTTTTAGAATATAAATTATTCTTTTTCTAAAGTAATATGATGAATAAGATTTTTGCATGCCATTACACTTCTTTACCTTGTCACTTTTAAGGAGGAAATAGGTACTAATTTACTTTCTCTCTAAAGTTCTCACCAAATATAAAAGTCCAAATAGAGAAGTCCAAAATCCAAAGTGAAAACTGAAATGCAAACGTATAGGAACAGTAGTTTTCTTTGCTCTCTCAGGTTAAGTAAACTTGTAGTAATAATAAAGTTGTAGGGCACTCCTGATTTTTAGTTGTGACAGGTGATTATGCTGGGAACATTGCTGGGTTTGAGAGGTAGTTACCAGCTTGTTTCTTTAATAGTTTTAGAATATAAATTATTCTTTTTCTAAAGTAATATGATGAATAAGATTTTTGCATGCCATTACACTTCTTTACCTTGTCACTTTTAAGGAGGAAATAGGTACTAATTTACTTTCTCTCTAAAGTTCTCACCAAATATAAAAGTCCAAATAGAGAAGTCCAAAATCCAAAGTGAAAACTGAAATGCAAACGTATAGGAACAGTAGTTTTCTTTGCTCTCTCTTGTGCCCCTCCAGGTTCTGCAGTCGTTTTGAAGACAAAGTTTAGTTACTCTTACAAAAATTAAAGAGCGGTTTTAGCCACATGACGCTTATTTCAAACTTCAGAGCTGGCATTAGAAATCTTGTGATTATGATACCAAATGTTGTGCTAGGGTACATTGACATATCATGCTTATTTATTTATTATTAAACAACTTGGGTTAGAAAGAAATCATAGAATCATAGAATCATAGAATAGTTTGGGTTGGAAGGGACCTTTAAAGGTCATCTAGTCCACCCCCCCCTGCCGTGGGCAGTGACATCTTCAGCTAGATCAGGGTGCTCAGAGCCCCGTCCAACCTGACCTGGAATGTTTCCAGGGATGGGGCATCCACCACCTCT